>NW_019273419.1:0-5188 GCF_002738345.1 Cucurbita maxima
TGTGACCGCATCTCCTGACTTTAAACTGCTAGTCTAAACATGGTTTTGTCATCAAAGCTTTAGAGTTTAATCTATTTTTACAAAAATATTTTTCTCTTAATTTATAATTAGTCATAAAAAGAAATAACTAGATACAAATTTTGTCTAGAATTCAAAACTTTCAAATCTTACGCCAGATTCAAATCCAGATTCTTGAACTCCTAGTACCTTAAATAAAGTTGGTCTCCTTTAATAAAATAGGAATTTCTCTTAAGATCATTAATACAACTATGCTTTATCTTAAACACGCCAAACATGAAACTAAAGTGCGTTCAATTTAACTCCATTTTATTGCCATCTTGAATGATGTTTAGGGTATATTCTTGATTTACTTTAAAGTTCTTGTGACATGACAGTTCATATTAGTTAAACTTTCTGCAAAATCACAAGTTAAAAAACAACAACGATGAACCTAAGTCTATTAGTCATTTCAAAGACAATTTCTTTCTCCATCTTATCGATAATAATAGTTCAACTAAATCCATATTATGCAAAGAAACAAGTTTACGACTCATAAAAACAACTACCTAAATTATGTCCTAAAAATTTGAAAACATAAGTTGTAGTTGATAATTACACAAAAAATTCCCTAAATTCATGAATTTGTGTCCAATTAATTAATCCTAAAGATTGTAACTAGCATATAGTAATTGAAGCTCCACATGAAGTAATTTAAAGTTCCCCAAATTTTATCTCATCTTTAATAAAGCATGAATTGCACGAAAGTTTATGAAATGCTTATAGACTCCAACTCTGAGTACTATTAATGCAATTATGTTTCATATGAGTTTGTCATAAATGAAACTAAGGTGCATTCAATACAACTTTATTTTTTTGTCATATGAGAGAAAATAGAAAAATTAAATCAAACAAACTGATGAACTAAACTGAATCAATCCAACCCAAATTGATTAGTTTGTTTCTTTTGTTGGGTTGTTGGGTTGTTTGATAACCCTTTTATATTATAACAATTCAACTTTTCAGGAGAGAAAAATATATTTAAGTAGAAGTTAAAAATCTTAGGTGTTCAAGAAAAGGTATTTAGTTTAGTGGTATGATTCTCACTTGTGGTTTATGAGTTCAATTCTTGATGTCTAATTCTTTTCTTATCGAAGGACTTCATATTCGACATTTTATACTTACCATCATGCTCTTAATACTCATAGTCTTTCTTAACATCCCATCCCAAGGCTTTATTCTCCGAGACACATTCTAATCAACCTAACTTCATATTCAACATTTTATACTTACCATCATGCTCTTAATACTCATAGACTTTCTTAACATCCCATCCCAAGGCTTTATTCTCCAAGACACATTCTACCTCTGAGGACTTCACGTGTTTCCTGCAATACGAAAAAATACAAACTTAATACCTAGGCCTAAGGGTTCATACATACGTTTCAAGTGGTATAACAAGAGCATTTGGTCTAGTGGTATGATTCTCGCTCTGAGAGTGAGAGGTCTCGAGTTTGATTCTCAAAATGCCCTTTCAAGAGATTGTAGTACGAATTTTGGGGATGTAGCTCAGATAGTAGAGCGCTCACTAATTTTTTGGGATGTTGCATCTCCAAAATGAATCGATCACTAAATATATTATTTCTTTCCAATTTTTTCTTATTTACGACATAATGAGCAGGGATAGTTTTTCATGTCACTATTATTGAAATTTACTTCTTTTCAATTTTTCCTTATTCATGACATGTTGAGTAGTGATATTTGTTCATTTTCACTATTATTGATGATGAAAAATTTAGGGTTTTGTGATGCAAGAATTTTGGGGATGTAGCTTCGCTTAACATGCGAGAGTTACGAGCATACGAGAGGTATGGGGATCGATACCTCGCATCTCCAAAATAAACTATTTATTATTAATATTTTATTTCTATTCAATATTTCCTTATTTACGACATAACATGCATATATACTTTTTCATTTTCACAATTATTGATGAAGGGACGTTTAGAGTTTTTTGATGTAAGAATCGTAGGGATGTAGTTCAAATGGTAGAGCGTTCATTTCCCATGTGGAATGTATGGGGATCAATACCTTGCATCTTCAATTGAATCGATTATTAAAGATATTATTTTTTTTTTAATTTTTTCTTATTTAGGACATAATGAGCTGGGATAGTTTTTCATTTTCACTATTACTGATGACGAGATGCATAGGACTTTGTGACGTAAGAATTGTGGGGATATAACTTAGATGGTAGAGCGCTTGCTTTGCATGCGAGAGGTATGGGGATCGATACCCTGCATCTTTAGATTTATTATTAAGGGGATATCTTGCATCTCCAAAAGAAACTATTTTTTATTAATATTTTATTTCTATTCGCTCATTTAGTATGCGAGAGGTAAGGGGATATCTCGTATCTCCAAAAAAAACTATTGGTTATTAATATTTTATTTATATTCAATTTTTTCTTATTTATGACATAATGAGTTGCGATATTTTTTCCTTTTCACTATTATTCATGACGAGACGTTTAGGGTTTTGTGATGTACAAATTGTGGAGATGTAGCTTAGATGGTAGAGCGCTCGCTTTGCATGCAAGTTGTACGGGGGGATTGATAACCTGCATCTCCAAAAGAAATTATTTAATTTGTTATTATATTTTTTCATTTTCACAATTATCGATGCCCCACATTACCAAAACAAACTATTTGTTATTAATATTTTGATATTTTTTTATTTTCACTATTTTTGATGATGGGACATTAATAGGGTTTTATGATGTAAGAATCATGGGGATGTAGCTCAGATGGTAGAGCACTTGCTTAGCATGTGAGAGGTACGGGGATTGATACCCCGCATTTACTAAAGAAAGAAATGTTTTTTTTAAGTATGAGTTAATTTAACATGTTATGTATAAGGTGGGTATGAGAGAAAAAGAAAAGATACTTGACCAATGAATATAATGGTCATTTATAGCTTCTATCACAATAATATAAAATTTGGGAACAAAGCCTATATGAGACTGAAAAGACCGTTCACCACACTCTTGTAAAATAAATTATATCTACCACCTCTGAAATTTTCCATGGCAAACTTTCCAACAGCTTGAACTTCTTCATCGTTGACACCCTTAATTGGAACTAGATTTTAAGGCAAATCTTCTCCACAACTCACTTTGGAACACTTTTATAGATAGTTTCAACAAACTTACTTTGCTCGTGAATACTTTGGAGTTCGATATTTATAGTTGTGGAGAACGCTATTCAAATTGATATGGTCGAATCTTACAACAAAGTCTAATTGAGCCTCCCTCTATTAGGAAATAGCTTCGAATCAAATTCTTTAGTTTGGACAATGGTTGCATTGTTTTAGTCAAACAATCGAGACTAGTGTATTTCCAATAGTATAAACATTTTGTACGTGTATTTTCTTACATATTAACAATTGTATACAAATAATAACTAAATTTATGAGTAAAAGTTTGGATGGAGTTTTATTAAATAGGTAATCTTAAATTATATCTAAAAATATATAAGATTTTTTTTTTATATATATTTTCGAGAACAAATCAAAGATTCAAGAAGATGTTATTCATGCCATGTTTTAATTTTTGTTCTTTCTTATTTCTCAAATATTAAAAAAAAAAATTATCCTCTCTCGCATATGGTTCGTTATTTGATTATTTTCACTTGACGATAGTCGACCGCTATACTCTGGTTTTGGATGTAAGTGATGATTATCGGCAATATGAGTTGTGTCATTACCACACCGTTATCAAGAGGAAGTAAAGTAGAGTAGAATAGATCAAGCGATCCATTTGTTTAGAGTACTGTAAGAGGCACACCAGCAATATTTTAAGTTACTTTTAAGATTAAAGGTAATATAGTAATTAGTGCCAGTTCTTTTTATGCATCTTATTTTGATCTAGCACATAAATGCTTCCTAATTATTTGTCTATTAGAAGGGAGCTTCAAATTAAATTCTTTATAGTTGGGATAAGGGATGTTTTAGTCCAACCAAGTATACTTTTTAGTTTTAAAATAAATTAATTTTTTTAGTTTAAAATAAATTGATTTTTTAGTTTTAATTTTATTCCCAATAAATTAATTTTGATGTGGTGTTATGTATTTTAATAAAATTAACATTAACTTAATCAACAAAAATTTGTATCCCAAGGCTAGAAGGTTTGCACTTTATCTAAAACAAATTACTCATAATTTTTTTTTTTTTAAAATACTGTTGAATTTTCAAAAAAAAAAGAAAAACTTCAAAACTACACTTTAACTTTCAAAAGTGTTTAAAAAAAGATAGATGAGGAGAAAATTGTGTTCATGGACAGAAAATTGAAGGTTATTTTAGGGGAAGGTTTTCAAGATCAGTATAACATCCTGAAAACATAACAAGAAGTAATATCCTAGCTTAAGGTCGCCATTAAGAACCTACTAGTAGGCTACTTACTAAGTTTTACTCACTCCATGTTTATCATTTTTTTTCAAGTAACTAAGAGTTGGTCGTGGATGAGAGCGGACTTTGGAGTGTGGGCCATAGACTATAATCTAGTATTTTTTTCATCTTTTGAGTCTACTTCTTATTTTGTGTTTGTAATGAGTATGTATATGTAACACCCCGAAAATGAAGGAAATTAGCTCCCATAAGAATAAGCCACTCATGAAAGACCCAAAGGATAGAAAGGAAAAAAAATTAAAGTATTAAGCAAGAACAAGGGACATAGTCAAGTCACTTTGTGCCTAACAAGTGATTTTAAGGAGTTAGAAGGCCTTTTGAAAAGGATTGGAAAGGAAAAAGTAAATGAAGAGGGCAAAAAAAAAGTAATTTGATCACCGATTTGTAATTCCTTATCTAGAAGGAATCTCAAGATTCAAAATAAGGGAAAAATGATAAAAAAGCAATTAGGAATTTGTAGAAAAATTATGGATTGTTCGAGAAAAATAATAATAAAATATTCAAAAAGTGGAATATTACCAAAATACCCCTGGAAGAATGGATAGTTACAGAAATGGCACTCCAATTAGAATTAGAGCATCTACTATGACCATTCGAGCAAAATCCTTCGAACTCAAATCTCAACCGTCGGATCTCCTCCAAAATTTGATATGATCTAGAACGAACACGCACGGATCATCACATCCAACGACTAGTATTCAAAGCCAAGGTCGGTAAGGCTATGATC
>NW_019273420.1:0-5186 GCF_002738345.1 Cucurbita maxima
AGAGTTCTTCAAATCGAACCCTTCTTCGGAAACCCAAACAGGGAAGTTTTTAGTACGTGATAAAAAAACCGAGTCACGATCTACTTTTTTCGAAAGTTTTGTGAGGAATGATCAGGCTTGATGATTTAAAATATTATTTCTAAGAAACAGAGTGCATAAAACAGTAAAAGAGTTCTTCAAATCGAATCCTTCTTCAGAAACCCAAACAGGAAAGTTTTTAGTACGTGATAAAAAAACTGAGTCACGATCTACTTTTTTCGAAAGTTTTGTGAGGAATGATAAGGCTTGGTGATTTAGAATATTATTTCTAAGAAACGGAGTGCATAAAACAGTAAAAGAGTTCTTCAAATCGAACCCTTCTTCGGAAACCCAAACAGGGATGTTTTTAGTACGTGATAAAAAAACTGAGTCACGATCTACTTTTTTCGAAAGTTTTGTGAGGAACGATAAGGCTTGGTGATTTAGAATATTATTTCTAAGAAACGGAGTGCATAAAACAGTAAAAGAGTTCTTCAAATCGAACCCTTCTTCGGAAACCCAAACAGGGAAGTTTGTAGTACGTGCTAAAAAAACCGAGTCACGGTCGACGTTTGTCAAAAGTTTTGTGAGGAATGATATGACTTGATGATGTAGAATATTATTTCTCAGAAACGGAGTGCATAAAACAGTAAAAGAGTTCTTCAAATCGAATCCTTCTTCGGAAACCCAAACAGGGATGTTTTTAGTACGTGATAAAAAAACCGAATCACGATCTACTTTTTTCGAAAGTTTTGTGAGGAATGATAAGGCTTGGTGATTTAGAATATTATTTCTAAGAAACGGAGTGCATAAAAGGGTAAAAGAGTTCTTCAAATCGAACTCTTCTTCGGAAATTATTTCTAAGAAACGGAGTGCATAAAAGGGTAAAAGAGTTCTTCAAATCGAACTCTTCTTCGGAAACCCAAACAGGGAAGTTTGTAGTACGTGCTAAAAAAACCGAGTCACGGTCGACGTTTGTCAAAAGTTTTGTGAGGAATGATATGGCTAGATGATGTAGAATATTTCTTCTAAGAAACGACGTTTGTCAAAAGTTTTGTGAGGAATGATATGGCTAGATGATGTAGAATATTTCTTCTAAGAAACGGAGTGCATAAAACAGTAAAAGACTTCTTCAAATCGAACCCTTCTTCGAAAACCCAAACAGGGAAGTTTTTAGTACGTGATAAAAAAACCGAGTCACGGTCGACGTTTGTCAAAAGTTTTGTGAGGAATGATATGGCTTGATGATGTAGAATATTATGTCTAAGAAACGGAGTGCATAAAACAATAAAAGAGTTCTTCAAATCGAACCCTTCTTCGGAAACCCAAACAGGGAAGTTTGTAGTATGTGCTAAAAATCGAGTCACGGTCGTCGTTTTAAAAGTGTTTTGTGAGGAATGATATGGCTAGATGATTTAAAATATTATTTCTAAGAAACGGAGTGCATAAAAGAGTAAAAGAGTTCTTCAAATCAAACCCTTCTTCGGAAACCCAAACAGGGAAGTTTGTAGTACGTGCTAAAAAAACCGAGTCACGGTCGTCGTTTGACAAGTGTTTTGTGAGGAATGATAAGGCTTGATGATTTAAAATATTATTTCTAAGAAACGGAGTGCATAAAAGAGTAAAAGAGTTCTTCAAATCAAACCTTTCTTCGGAAACCCAAACAGGGAAGTTTGTAGTACGTGCTAAAAAAACTGAGTCACGGTCGACGTTTGACAAAAGTTTTGTGAGGAATGATATGGCATGATGATGTAGAATATTATTTCTAAGAAACGGAGTACATAAAACAGTAAAAGAGTTCTTAAAATCGAACCCTTCTTCAGAAACCCAAAGAGGGAAGTTTTTAGTACGTGATAAAAAAACCGAGTCACGGTCGACGTTTGTCAAAAGTTTTGTGAGGAATGATATGGCTTGATGATGTAGAATATTATTTCTAAGAAACGGAGTGCATAAAACAGTAAAAGAGTTCTTCAAATCGAACCCTTCTTCGGAAACCCAAACAGGGAAGTTTTTAGTACGTGATAAAAAAACCGAGTCACGGTCGACGTTTGTCAAAAGTTTTGTGAGGAATGATATGGCTTGATGATGTAGAATATTATTTCTGAGAAACGGAGTGCATAAAACAGTAAACGAGTTCTTCAAATCGAACCCTTCTTCGGAAACCCAAACAGGGAAGTTTTTAGTACGTGATTAAAAAACCGAGTCACGGTCGTCGTTTGACAAGTGTTTTTTTAGGAATGATAAGGCTTGATGATTTAAAATATTATTTCTAAGAAACGGAGTGCATAAAAGAGTAAAAGAGTTCTTCAAATCAAACCCTTCTTCGGAAACCCAAATAGGGAAGTTTGTAGTACGTGCTAGTAAAAGAGTTCTTCAAATCAAACCCTTCTTCGGAAACCCAAATAGGGAAGTTTGTAGTACGTGCTAAAAAAAGAGTTCTTCAAATCAAACCCTTCTTCGGAAACCCAAATAGGGAAGTTTGTAGTACGTGCTAAAAATACCGAGTCACGGTCGACGTTTGACAAAAGTTTTGTGAGGAATGATATGGCATGATGATGTAGAATATTATTTCTAAGAAACGGAGTGCATAAAACAGTAAAAGAGTTCTTCAAATCGAACCTTTCTTCGGAAACCCAAACAGGGAAGTTTTTAGTACGTGATAAAAAAACCGAGTCACGGTCGACGTTTGTCAAAAGTATTTTGAGGAATGATATGGCTTGATGATGTAGAATATTATTTCTAACAAAGGGAGTGCATAAAACAGTAAAAGAGTTCTTCAAATCGAACCCTTCTTCGGAAACCCAAACAGGGAAGTTTTTAGTACGTGATAAAAAAACCGAGTCACGGTCGATGTTTGTCAAAAGTTTTGTGAGGAATGATATGGCTTGATGATGTAGAATATTATTTCTAACAAAGGGAGTGCATAAAACAGTAAAAGAGTTCTTCAAATCGAACCCTTCTTCGGAAACCCAAACAGGGAAGTTTTTAGTACGTGATAAAAAAACCGAGTCACGGTCGATGTTTGTCAAAAGTTTTGTGAGGAATGATACGGCATGATGATGTAGAATATTATTTCTAAGAAACGGAGTGCATAAAAGAGTGAAAGAGTTCTTCAAATCGAACCCTTCTTCGGAAACCCAAAAAGGGAAGTTTGTAGTACGTGCTAAAAAAACCGAGTCACGGTCGTCGTTTTAAAAGTGTTTTGTGAGGAATGATATGGCTAGATGATTTAAAATATTATTTCTAAGAAACGGAGTGCATAAAAGAGTAAAAGAGTTCTTCAAATCAAACCCTTCTTCGGAAACCCAAACAGGGAAGTTTTTAGTACGTGATAAAAAAACCGAGTCACGATCTACTTTTTTCGAAATTTTTGTGAGGAATGATAAGGCTTGATGATTTAAAATATTATTTCTAAGAAACGGAGTGCATAAAAGGGTAAAAGAGTTCTTCAAATCGAACCCTTCTTGGGAAACCCAAACAGGGAAGTTTGTAGTACGTGCTAAAAAAACCGAGTCACGGTCGGAACCCTTCTTGGGAAACCCAAACAGGGAAGTTTGTAGTACGTGCTAAAAAAACCGAGTCACGGTCGTCGTTTTAAAAGTATTTTGTGAGGAATGATATGGCTAGATGATTTAAAATATTATTTCTAAGAAACGGAGTGCATAAAAGAGTAAAAGAGTTCTTCAAATCAAACCCTTCTACGGAAACCCAAACAGGGAAGTTTGTAGTACGTGCTAAAAAAAACCGAGTCACGGTCGTCGTTTGACAAGTGTTTTGTGAGTAATGATAAGGCTTGATGATTTAAAATATTATTTCTAAGAAACGGAGTGCATAAAAGAGTAAAAGAGTTCTTCAAATCAAACCCTTCTTCGGAAACCCAAACAGGGAAGTTTGTAGTACGTGCTAAAAAAACCGAGTCACGGTCGACGTTTGACAAAAGTTTTGTGAGGAATGATATGGCATGATGATGTAGAATATTATTTCTAAGAAACGGAGTGCATAAAACAGTAAAAGAGTTCTTCAAATCGAACCCTTCTTCAGAAACCCAAAGAGGGAAGTTTTTAGTACGTGATAAAAAAACCGAGTCACGGTCGACGTTTGTCAAAAGTTTTGTGAGGAATGATATGGCTAGATGATGTAGAATATTATTTCTAAGAAACGGAGTGCATAAAACAGTAAAAGAATTCTTCAAATCGAACCCTTCTTTGGAAACCCAAACAGGAAAGTTTTTAGTACGTGATAAAAAAACCGAGTCACGATCTACTTTTTTCGAAAGTTTTGTGAGGAATGATAAGGCTTGATGATTTAAAAGATTATTTCTAAGAAACGGAGTGCATAAAAGAGTAAAAGAATTCTTCAAATCGAACCCTTCTTTGGAAACCCAAACAGGAAAGTTTTTAGTACGTGATAAAAAAACCGAGTCACGATCTACTTTTTTCGAAAGTTTTGTGAGGAATGATAAGGCTTGATGATTTAAAAGATTATTTCTAAGAAACGGAGTGCATAAAAGAGTAAAAGAGTTCTTCAAATCGAACCCTTCTTCGGAAACCCAAAAAGGGAAGTGTGTAGTACGTGCTAAAAAAACCGAGTCACGGTCGTCGTTTTAAAAGTGTTTTGTGAGGAATGATATGGCTAGATGATTTAAAATATTATTTCTAAGAAACGGAGTGCATAAAAGAGTAAAAGAGTTCTTCAAATCAAACCCTTCTTCGGAAACCCAAACAGGGAAGTTTTTAGTACGTGATAAAAAAACCGAGTCACGGTCGTCGTTTGACAAGTGTTTTGTGAGGAATGATAAGGCCTTATGATTTAAAATATTATTTCTAAGAAACGGAGTGCATAAAACAATAAAAGAGTTCTTCAAATCGAACCCTTCTTCGGAAACCCAAACAGGGAAACGGAGTGCATAAAACAATAAAAGAGTTCTTCAAATCGAACCCTTCTTCGGAAACCCAAACAGGGAAATTTTTAGTACGTGATAAAAAAACCGAGTCACTATCTTTTTTTTTCGAAAGTTATGTGAGGAATCATAAGGCTTGAAGATTTAAAATATTATTTCTAAGAAACGGAGTGCATAAAAGAGTAAAAGAGTTCTTCAAATCAAACCCTTCTTCGGAAACCCAAACAGGGAAGTTTGTAGTACGTGCTAAAAAAACCGAGTCACGGTC
>NW_019273421.1:0-3337 GCF_002738345.1 Cucurbita maxima
ACATAAAAATTAAATTAATTATCTAAATTTGGAGATTAAATCCTACCATTTTAGCCTAAAAAACTAAACTAAAAATTTTGAATGTACAGATGGGGAGGTCAATCGGACCTAGTCTTCCAATTTTTTATGGGAGAGTTTATGAAGCCAAGAATCAAAGAGGTGTATTTTTTAACCAAACTATTTTTAATAGTTTTATTTGTGGATTAATTTTTGCTTCATACTATAACATTCAATTATTTTCTAATACTTTTATTTTTTCAAAAAGGTTGATGAGTTACTGGCTAAAGGTGTTAATGTGACGGTCTATAGGTGGATCTTATTTGTTCAACCAAAGGAACCCACGCCTGGATTAATAAGCTTGAGTAATTTGTTTTTTGGAGTGATTTATGGTTACCGACATAAACATAAACCTAGGTCAACTGTTTCCTTAAAAAAAAAAAACAAAAAACAAAAAGTAAGGATGTTTAAATTCTTAATTTTTGGTAAAGCAATTTTTTTTCTTTGAATTTAGGTGGGAAGGGCTAAAGGCATTTATAAGTAAGGAGAGAACTACTTTANTAAACATAAACCTAGGTCAACTGTTTCCTTAAAAAAAAAACAAAAAACAAAAAGTAAGGATGTTTAAATTCTTAATTTTTGGTAAAGCAATTTTTTTTCTTTGAATTTAGGTGGGAAGGGCTAAAGGAATTTATAAGTAAGGAGAGAACTACTTTATTTTGTGGAAATGAGAAGCACACCAAGGGATTCACTAAGTCGCATAAGAACTTGCACTTCTATTGGATCCTTGGCGCTGGCCATTTTGTAAGCTATTTANNNNTTTAATACTTTTTAATTATATGATTACAAATGTAGGTTCCCGTGGATCAACCGTGTGTGACATTAAATATGGTGGACGCAATCACACAGTCACCAACTTCT
This sequence comes from Cucurbita maxima, assembly GCF_002738345.1. Lineage (NCBI taxonomy): Eukaryota > Viridiplantae > Streptophyta > Magnoliopsida > Cucurbitales > Cucurbitaceae > Cucurbita > Cucurbita maxima. The sequence goes on from NW_019273421.1 coordinate 919, forward strand.
TGATGCAGCTGTTTTTCGTAGAAAAAATGACATATTTACTTTTTCAAATGTAAGAAAATATGTTTAATTATAGATAAAAAGAAAGAAATAACAGATGTATTATATATATATATATATTAACAAATCTAGTGTCATTTGATTATCTCACTAATTTTTATTTAGAGATATTTCAGATGTACGAATATATCAACCTAAATATAATTTAATTGGTTAACGATTTAAAATAAATAATGTTTTTTTAAAACAGAAATACATAAAATAATCAATATCATATTTTCATTCAATAAGAAAGTTTTCTTTCGTTCAATCATTTCATATAATTAAGTAATAGATGTGACAATCAAACTATTTATAGATTAATAATAATAAAATATGTATCATACCATATTATATTAGTATAGTTACAAGTTTTCCCGACTATGAAAATCTAACGACTCTAAATTTCTACATACTCAAAGTCGTTACTAATGTCTCATACTCATCTCTAATGCAAAAATATAACTCTTAAAAGAAAAAAAAATCTTTTATATAAATGTCCAAAACATTTAAAACAAACTATTCTCGGGAAAACAGAGTTTTAGGTGTTTAAATACGAAATTTAAATAAAATAAAAATAAATACAAAATAATTTAAAACAATGAAAGACAAAACAACCTATTCTAACCTAAGACTAGAAAGTTAGATGAGTCTGCCGTATGCACGTGCCACAGTCTCTACTCGCAATGTTGCCGTCGCTTGTACAAGTGCACCTTGCTGTTACCTGAAAAATGATGTGACACACGCAATCATAATTTAGGGACCTATCTCTAGCTCATCTAGGGGTGGCCTCTAGTTTCGAACAAATTGGATGTGTAGTACTTCCCTACACACAACCCACACGTGCAAGTGTGAATCTCCAAGGCGCTCGCACACCCCTTAGACCCTCTAGTCAAGCTAATTTGTAGCGATGTTCGGAGGTCAACGGAACCCCATAGTGTCATGCACCTCATGAACACCCTGCTCGTCATACTGTGTGCATCCACACTCATCATCATACTGTGCGCGTCTGCACTCATCATCTCTAGGAGAAGTAGCCATATGCTTATGAGCATACAATATGACACTCATCATCATACAATCTGGAAAACATCGCCATATTAAGAAAAACATCATGCAATCATCATACATATCATATCGCCACAAAGTGCATCAAGCATATCAAGTATATCGAAATATACAAATATTACGCACATCATCATACGGCATAACTTAAACATCATCATATAATAGTATATGGCATCATACGACACCGCTCATACATCATCATAACTCATGCATCATCATGGCTCATACATCATCATATACTAGTATAGGACATCATGTGATACAACTCATACATCATCATAACTCATACAATTTTTCGCCTCTCCTATAGTAAGACCACTTACGTGATTAGTTAGTTTAGGCTGGTGTCACCAATTTATCATTAATGAAAGTTTGATTTTGTCCATTGTATCAAAGTCAACCTATATGAATCCATGACATCAATTTCACGTTCAATTCTCTAAATCTCACAATGGTCGATGTACTAGACCTCATACGAGCATTAAAGACTTTTCATGAGTAAAGTCCTGGAACGTTATATATATATATAGATATAGATATATAATTCCATTTTCATTAAGATCTCATTTCCTATCATTACTATGTTAGGGATGAATTTGATGGAGTTATTTTAAGTGACCGTATTTTGTACTTACCTTCTCATTNCTGCATGTACTCGGTATCCTTCTCATTGATCTTTCACTGCATGTACTCAGTATTGTGTACTTCCTTGCCTTCACACTTTGATCTTTCCTTTTCTTTTTGTGGTATGTACTCTGCTTTATCTTTTAATCTTTTAATTTTTGTGGTGTATTTTCATTGTCATTTTCAATAGATTCTAATTTTCTTTTCTTTCCAAAAAAATAAAATTGCTCTATATTAGGAATCAATTTACGGGTAACCCATAAATTTTTATTCTTATTTGATTTCTAACTAAAATCTAAATAAAAAATCAGAAATAAAATAAAGAAAAGATTTAACGAACCTACTACTGACATTCTTATGATCACATCTTTAGGTAAATCTGCCCAAAGCCATTTTTTGTTGTTAAGTATTTTTAATTGTTGTTTTGACATAAGAGTTTATTGAGGAGAGATAATTGGGATAAGGATGAGAGGTTAGTGGAGAGATAGGAAAGATTTAAATTAATTGCCATTTTGAGAGAAAATCTTTGACAATTCNAATAGATTCTAATTTTCTTTTCTTTCCAAAAAAATAAAATTGCTCTATATTAGGAATCAATTTACGGGTAACCCATAAATTTTTATTCTTATTTGATTTCTAACTAAAATCTAAATAAAAAATCAGAAATAAAATAAAGAAAAGATTTAACGAA
>NW_019273421.1:3343-3598 GCF_002738345.1 Cucurbita maxima
GAAAAAATTTCATCTTTTTAATTTAAAAATACATTTTATTTTTAATAATTTTAATTATAATTTGTATGATATAAATTAAATTATTACCGATTTTAAAATTTATTAACTAAATAAATATTAAAATTTATACTATTATTAATGGATCAAATACAAACAAACTAAATAAGAAAAATCCAAATAACAAACCTAGGCTCGTGTACAAGATTCAAGTCTCAACATCAGTTCTAGTTTGTGATTGTTTCTAAAAAAACACAC
>NW_019273421.1:3755-4804 GCF_002738345.1 Cucurbita maxima
TGATTTAGCTCTTGTGAAAATAGTTAAATATTGATCTTTTCTTTATTTAGACAGTATTTTTATGGATTTAGTTTAAGTATTTTCCAAGATTTGTTTAGGTAATTTCTATTTATGGTTACTTGTATATGAAAGGCAAGTTCCCCCATTCAATAAAACATCACTTCAAACTTCAATTGAGTATGTTTCTGTCAAAACTTAATAATCAGTATCAGTGCATCAATTTTTGAGTGATCAAATAGAGAGAGTATGAGCGAAGACAAAACTTTAGCGAAGATGTTTCTGGATTAGTTATTCAATTGTCAAAACCTAACAATTAGTATCAGAGCATCCATTTTTGAATGATCAAATAGAGAGAGTATGAGTGAAGACAAATTTTTAGCGAAGATCCCTCACTTTGATGGTCNGCTTATGGAAAATTTGCTCAGAGCAAATTGTGTATGGAGTGTGGTGGAGATTTGTTTATTAGAACGAGAGGAAAGAACAATACTGACCGAGGCACAAAAGGGCCACCTTGATGATGCTAGACACAAATATCACCAAGTAAAGCATTACCTATTCCAAGCAATTAATCATACCGTCTTTGAATAAATCTTGGATCGTCGCACAGCCAAGATTGTTTCGGACTCAAAGAAACGAAAATTTGGTGGAAACCAAAAAGTGAAGAAATCTCTTCTTAATACATTAAAGAGAGAATTTGAGATTCTAGGGATGGAAAAGTATTAAAGTATCACAAATTATTTTGCAAGAGTGATGATAATCTCCAACAAGATGAGAAGCAATAGAGAAGATATGCCAGAAAAGAAAATTGTAGAAAAAATTCTGTGTACTAAAAAATTTACTTATGTTGTAGTATCCATTGAGGAATCTAAAGATATTAACAACATGTCCATTAATGAATTACAAAGTTCATTAGTGGTGCATAAACAAAAAATTCGAAGATCCAGCATTAATGGAGAGGATCAAGTTCTAAAATTCGAAGGACAAACGAAAATAAGTAACAGAGGAAGAGGAACTTACGGGGCAGAGGATGCGGAAGAGGAAGATCAACT
>NW_019273422.1:0-595 GCF_002738345.1 Cucurbita maxima
AAACAATAAAAGAGTTCTTCGAATCGAACCCTACTTCGAAAACCCAAATCTGAGACGTTTGAAGTACGTGCTAAAAAAACCGAGTCACATTCGAGGTTTTTAAAAAGTTTTGTGAGGAATGATTAGGATTGATGATTTAGAATAGGATTTCGAAGAAACGGTGTGCATAAAACAGTAAAAGAGTTCTTCAAATCGAACCCTACTTCGAAAACCCAAATCTGGGTCGTTTGAAGTACGTGCTAAAGAAACCGAGTCACGGTCGACGTTTGTCGAAAGATTTGTGTGGAATGATTAGGCTTGATGATTTAGAATAGGATTTCAAAGAAACGGTGTGCATAAAACAATAAAAGAGTTCTTCAAATCGAACCCTACTTCGGAAACCCAAATCTAGGACGTTTGTAGTACGTGCTAAAAAAACCGAGTCACAGTCGAGGTTTTTAAAAAGTTTTGTGAGGAATGATGAGGCTCGATGATTTAGAATAGGATTTCGAAGAAACGGTGTGCATAAAACAGTAAAAGAGTTCTTCAAATCGAACCCTACTTCGAAAACCCAAATCTGGGACGTTTGAAGTACTTGCTAAGAAAACCGAGTAAC
>NW_019273422.1:625-5174 GCF_002738345.1 Cucurbita maxima
TCGAGGTTTTTAAAAAGTTTTGTGAGGAATGATTAGGCTTGATGATTTAGAATAGGATTTCGAAGAAATGGTGTGCATAAAACAGTAAAAGAGTTCTTCAAATCGAACCCTACTTCGAAAACCCAAATCTGGGACGTTTGAAGTACGTGCTAAAAAAACCGAGTCACGGTCTATGTTTTTCGAAATATTTGTGAGAAATGATTAGGCTAGATGATTTAGAAAAGGATTTGAAGAAATGGTGTGCATAAAACAGTAAAAGAGTTCTTCAAATCGAACCCTACTTCGAAAACCCAAATCTGGGACGTTTGAAGTACTTGCTAAGAAAACCGAGTAACATTCGAGGTTTTTAAAAAGTTTTGTGAGGAATGATTAGGATTGATGATTTAGAATAGGATTTCGAAGAAACGGTGTGCATAAAACAGTAAAAGAGTTCTTCAAATCGAACCCTACTTCGAAAACCCAAATCTGGGTCGTTTGAAGTACGTGCTAAAGAAACCGAGTCACGGTCGACGTTTGTCGAAAGATTTGTGTGGAATGATTAGGCTTGATGATTTAGAATAGGATTTCAAAGAAACGGTGTGCATAAAACAATAAAAGAGTTCTTCAAATCGAACCCTACTTCGGAAACCCAAATCTAGGACGTTTGTAGTACGTGCGAAAAAAACCGAGTCACAGTCGAGGTTTTTAAAAAGTTTTGTGAGGAATGATTAGGCTTGATTACTTAGAATAGAACTTCGAAGAAACGGTGTGCATAAAACAGTAAAAGAGTTCTTCAAATCGAACCCTACTTCGGAAACCCAAGCCTGGGACGTTTGAAGTACGTGCTAAAAAAACCGAGTCACGGTCGACATTTTTCGAAAGATTTGAGAGGAATGATTAGGCTTGATGATTTAGAATAGGATTTCGAAGAAACGGTGTGCATAAAACAGTAAAAGAGTTCTTCAAATCGAACCCTACTTCGGAAACCCAAATCTACGACGTTTGAAGTACGTGCTAAAAAAACCGAGTCACGGTCGACGTTTTTCGAAAGATTTGTGTGGAATGATTAGGCTAGATGATTTAGAAAAGGATTTCGAAAAAACGGTGTGCATAAAACAATAAAAGAGTTCTTCGAATCGAACCCTACTTCGAAAACCCAAATCTGGGACGTTTGAAGTACGTGCTAAAAAAACCGAGTCACGGTCGACGTTTTTCGAAAGATTTGTGTGGAATGATTAGGCTAGATGATTTAGAAAAGGATTTCGAAAAAACGGTGTGCATAAAACAATAAAAGAGTTCTTCAAATCGAACCCTACTTCGAAAACCCAAATCTGGGACGTTTGAAGTACGTGCTAAAAAAACCGAGTCACGGTCGACGTTTTTCGAAAGATTTGTGTGGAATGATTAGGCTAGATGATTTAGAAAAGGATTTCGAAAAAACGGTGTGCATAAAACAATAAAAGAGTTCTTCGAATCGAACCCTACTTCGAAAACCCAAATCTGAGACGTTTGAAGTACGTGCTAAAAAAACCGAGTCACGGTCGACGTTTTTCGAAAGATTTGTGTGGAATGATTAGGCTAGATGATTTAGAAAAGGATTTCGAAAAAACGGTGTGCATAAAACAATAAAAGAGTTCTTCAAATCGAACCCTACTTCGAAAACCCAAATCTGAGACGTTTGAAGTACGTGCTAAAAAAACCGAGTCACGGTCGACGTTTTTCGAAAGATTTGTGTGGAATGATTAGGCTAGATGATTTAGAAAAGGATTTCGAAAAAACGGTGTGCATAAAACAATAAAAGAGTTCTTCAAATCGAACCCTACTTCGAAAACCCAAATCTGGGACGTTTGAAGTACGTGCTAAAAAAACCGAGTCACGGTCGACGTTTTTCGAAAGATTTGTGTGGAATGATTAGGCTAGATGATTTAGAAAAGGATTTCGAAAAAACGGTGTGCATAAAACAATAAAAGAGTTCTTCAAATCGAACCCTACTTCGAAAACCCAAATCTGGGACGTTTGAAGTACGTGCTAAAAAAACCGAGTCACGGTCGACGTTTTTCGAAAGATTTGTGTGGAATGATTAGGCTAGATGATTTAGAAAAGGATTTCGAAAAAACGGTGTGCATAAAACAATAAAAGAGTTCTTCAAATCGAACCCTACTTCGAAAACCCAAATCTGGGACGTTTGAAGTACGTGCTAAAAAAACCGAGTCACGGTCGACGTTTTTCGAAAGATTTGTGTGGAATGATTAGGCTAGATGATTTAGAAAAGGATTTCGAAAAAACGGTGTGCATAAAACAATAAAAGAGTTCTTCGAATCGAACCCTACTTCGAAAACCCAAATCTGAGACGTTTGAAGTACGTGCTAAAAAAACCGAGTCACGGTCGACGTTTTTCGAAAGATTTGTGTGGAATGATTAGGCTAGATGATTTAGAAAAGGATTTCGAAAAAACGGTGTGCATAAAACAATAAAAGAGTTCTTCAAATCGAACCCTACTTCGAAAACCCAAATCTGGGACGTTTGAAGTACGTGCTAAAAAAACCGAGTCACGGTCGACGTTTTTCGAAAGATTTGTGTGGAATGATTAGGCTAGATGATTTAGAAAAGGATTTCGAAAAAACGGTGTGCATAAAACAATAAAAGAGTTCTTCAAATCGAACCCTACTTCGGAAACCCAAATCTGGGACGTTTGAAGTACGTGCTAAAAAAACCGAGTCACGGTCGAAGTTGTCCAAAAGTTTTGTGTGGAATGATTAGGCTTGATGACATAGAATAGAACTTCGAAGAAACGGTGTGCATATAATAATAAACAAAATTCTTCAAATCGAACCCTACTTCGGAAACCCAAGTCTGGGACGTTTGAAGTACGTGCTAAAAAAACCGAGTCACGGTCGACATTTTTCGAAAGATTTGAGAGGAATGATTAGGCTTGATGATTTAGAATAGGATTTCGAAGAAACGGTGTGCATAAAACAGTAAAAGAGTTCTTCAAATCGAACCCTACTTCGAAAACCCAAATCTGGGACGTTTGAAGTACGTGCTAAAAAAACCGAGTCACAGTCGAGGTTTTTAAAAAGTTTTGAGAGGAATGATTAGGCTTGATGATTTAGAATAGGATTTCGAAGAAACGGTGTGCATAAACAGTAAAAGAGTTCTTCAAATCGAACCCTACTTCCGAAACCCAAATCTGGGACGTTTGAAGTACGTGCTAAAAAAACCGAGTCACGGTCGAAGTTGTCCAAAAGTTTTGTGTGGAATGATTAGGCTTGATGACTTAGAATAGAACTTCGAAGAAACGGTGTGCATAAAACAGTAAAAGAGTTCTTCAAATCGAACCCTACTTCGGAAACCCAAGACTGGGACGTTTGAAGTACGTGCTAAAAAAACCGAGTCACGGTCGACGTTTTTCGAAAGATTTGTGTGGAATGATTAGGCTAGATGATTTAAAAAAGGATTTCGAAAAAACGGTGTGCATAAAACAATAAAAGAGTTCTTCAAATCGAACCCTACTTCGAAAACACAAATCTGGGACGTTTGAAGTACGTGCTAAAAAAACCGAGTCACGGTCGACGTTTTTCGAAAGATTTGAGAGGAATGATTAGGCTTGATGATTTAGAATAGGATTTCGAAGAAACGGTGTGCATAAAACAGTAAAAGAGTTCATCAAATCGAACCCTACTTCGGAAACCCAAATCTGGGACGTTTGAAGTACGTGCTAAAAAACCGAGTCACGGTCTATGTTTTTCGAAATATTTGTGAGAAATGATTGGGCTAGATGATTTAGAAAAGGATTTCGAAGAAACGGTGTGCATAAAACAGTAAAAGAGTTCTTCATATCGAACCCTACTTCGAAAACCCAAATCCGGGACGTTTGAAGTACGTGCTAAAAAAACCGAGTCACGGTCGAAGTTGTCCAAAAGTTTTGTGTGGAATGATTAGGCTTGATGACTTAGAATAGAACTTCGAAGAAACGGTGTGCATAAAACAGTAAAAGAGTTCTTCAAATCGAACCCTACTTCGAAAACCCAAATCCGGGACGTTTGAAGTACGTGCTAAAAAAACCGAGTCACGGTCGACATTTTTCGAAAGTTTTGGGTGGAATGATTAGGCTTGATGACTTAGAATAGAACTTCGAAGAAACGGTGTGCATAAAACAGTAAAAGAGTTCTTCAAATCGAACCCTACTTCGGAAACCCAAGTCTGGGACGTTTGAAGTACGTGTTAAAAAAACCGAGTTACGGTCGATGTTTTTCAAAAGATTTGTGAGGAATGATTAGGCTTGATGATTTAGAATAGGATTTCGAAGAAACGGTGTGCATAAAACAGTAAAAGAGTTCTTCAAATCGAACCCTACTTCGGAAACCCAAGTCTGGGACGTTTGAAGTACGTGCTAAAAAAACCGAGTCACGTTCGACATTTTTCGAAAGATTTGAGAGGAATGATTAGGCTTGATGATTTATGATAGAATTTCGTAGAAACGGTGTGCATAAAACAGTAAAAGAGTTCTTCAAATCGAACCCTACTTCGGAAACCCAAATCTGGGACGTTTGAAGTACGTGCTAAAAAA
>NW_019273423.1:0-5173 GCF_002738345.1 Cucurbita maxima
TGTGCTTCAAATCGAACCCTACTTCGGAAACTCAAATCTGGGACGTTTGATGTACGTGCTAAAAAAACCGAGTAACGTTCGACATTTCTTGGAAGTTTTGTGGGGAATGATTAGGCTTGATGATTTAAAATAGAATTTCGAAGAAACAGAGTGCATAAAACAGTAAAAGTGTGCTTCAAATCGAACCCTACTTCGGAAACACAAATCTGGGACGTTTGAAGTACGTGCTAAAAAAACCGAGTCACGTTCGACGTTTTTTGGAAGTTTTCGTGGGAATGATTAGGCTTGATGATTCAGAATAGAATTTCGAAGAAACGGAGTGCATAAAACAGTAAAAGTGTGCTTCAAATCGAACCCTACTTCGGAAACTCAAATCTGGGACGTTTGAAGTACGTGCTAAAAAAACCGAGTCACGTTCGACGTTTCTTGGAAGTTTTGTGGGGAATGATTAGGCTTGATGATTTAAAATAGAATTTCGAAGAAACAGAGTGCATAAAACAGTAAAAGTGTGCTTCAAATTGAACCCTACTTCGGAAACACAAATCTGGGACGTTTGAAGTACGTGCTAAAAAAACCGAGTCACTGTTGACGTTTTTTGGAAGTTTTCGGGGGATTGATTTTGCTTGATGATTTAGAATAGAATTTCCAAGAAACAGAGTGCATAAAACAGTAAAAGTGTGCTTCAAATCGAACCCTACTTCGGAAACCCAAATCTGGGACGTTTGAAGTACGTGCTAAAAAAACCGAGTCACGGTCGACGTTTTTTTTGATGTTTTCGGGGGAATGATTAGGCTTGATGATTTAGAATAGAATTTCGAAGAAACGGAGTGCATAAAACAGTAAAAGTGTGCTTCAAATCGAACCCTACTTCGGAAACTCAAATCTGGGACGTTTGATGTACGTGCTAAAAAAACCAAGTAACGTTCGACATTTCTTGGAAGTTTTGTGGGGAATGATTAGGCTTGATGATTTAGAATAGAGTTTCGAAGAAACGGAGTGCATAAAACAGTAAAAGTGTGCTTCAAATCGAACCCTACTTCGGAAACTCAAATCTGGGACGTTTGATGTACGTGCTAAAAAAACCGAGTAACGTTCGACATTTCTTGGAAGTTTTGTGGGGAATGATTAGGCTTGATGATTTAGAATAGAGTTTCGAAGAAACGGAGTGCATAAAACAGTAAAAGTGTGCTTCTAATCGAACCCTACATCGAAAACTCAAAAGTGGGACGTTTGAAGTACGTGCTAAAAAAACTGAGTCACGGTCGACGGTTTGTGGAAGTTTTGTGTGGAATGATTAGGCTTGATGATTTAGAATAGAATTTCGAAGAAACGGAGTGCATAAAACAGTAAAAGTGTGCTTCAAATCGAACCCTACTTCGGAAACCCAAATCTGGGACGTTTGAAGTACGTGCTAAAAAAACCGAGTCACGTACGACGTTTCTTGGAAGTTTTGTGGGTAATGATTAGGCTTGATGATTTAGAATAGAATTTCCAAGAAACGGAGTGCATAAAACAGTAAAAGTGTGCTTCTAATCGAACCCTACTTCGGAAACCCAAATCTGGGACGTTTGAAGTACGTGCTAAAAAAACCGAGTCACGTACGACGTTTCTTGGAAGTTTTGTGGGGAATGATTAGGCTTGATGATTTAGAATAGAATTTCCAAGAAACGGAGTGCATAAAACAGTAAAAGTGTGCTTCTAATCGAACCCTACTTCGGAAACCCAAATCTGGGACGTTTGAAGTACGTGCTAAAAAAACCGAGTCACGGTCGACGTTTTTTGGAAGTTTTCGGGGGAATGATTAGGCTTGATGATTTAGAATAGAATTTCGAAGAAACGGAGTGCATAAAACAGTAAAAGTGTGCTTCAAATCGAACCCTACTTCGGAAACTCAAATCTGGGACGTTTGATGTACGTGCTAAAAAAACCGAGTAACGTTCGACATTTCTTGGAAGTTTTGGGTGGAATGATTAGGCTTGATGATTTAGAATAGAGTTTCGAAGAAACGGAGTGCATAAAACAGTAATAGTGTGCTTCAAATCGAACCCAACTTTGGAAACCCAAATTTGGGACGTTTGAAGTACGTGCTAAAAAAACCGATTGACGGTCGACATTTTTTGGAAGTTTTGTGGGGAATGATTAGGCTTGATGATTTAGAATAGAACTTCGAAGAAACGGAGTGCATAAAAAAGTAAAAGTGTGCTGCAAATCGAACCCTACTTCGGAAACCCAAATCTGGGACGTTTGAAGTACGTGCTAAAAAAACCGAGTCACGGTCGACGTTTTTTGGAAGTTTTGGGGGGAATGATTAGGCTTGATGATTTAGAATAGAATTTCGAAGAAACGGAGTGCATAAAACAGTAAAAGTGTGCTTCAAATCGAACCCTACTTCGGAAACTCAAATCAGGGATGAAGTTTTGGGGGGAATGATTAGGCTTGATGACTTAGAATAGAATTTCGAAGAAACGGAGTGCATAAAACAGTAAAAGTTTGCTTCTAATCGAACCCTACTTCGGAAACCCAAATCTGGGACGTTTGAAGAACGTGCTAAAAAAACCGAGTCACGTTCGACGTTTTTTGGAAGTTTTCGTGGGAATGATTAGGCTTGATGATTTAGAATAGAGTTTCGAAGAAACGGAGTGCATAAAACAGTAAAAGTGTGCTTCGAATCGAACCCTACTTCGGAAACTCAAATCTGGGTCGTTTGATGTACGTGCTAAAAAAACTGAGTAACGTTCGACATTTCTTGGAAGTTTTGTGGGTAATGATTAGGCTTGATGATTTAGAATAGAGTTTCGAAGAAACGGAGTGCATAAAACAGTAATAGTGTGCTTCAAATCGAACACTACATCGGAAACTCAAATCTGGGACGTTTGAAGTACGTGNTAGGCTTGATGATTTAGAATAGAGTTTCGAAGAAACGGAGTGCATAAAACAGTAATAGTGTGCTTCAAATCGAACACTACATCGGAAACTCAAAAGTGGGACGTTTGAAGTACGTGCTAAAAAAACCAAGTCACGGTCGACGGTTTGTGGAAGTTTTGTGTGGAATGATTAGGCTTGATGATTTAGAATAGAATTTCGAAGAAACGGAGTGCATAAAACAGTAAAAGTGTGCTTCAAATCGAACCCTACTTCGGAAACTCAAATCTGGGACGTTTGAAGTACGTGCTAAAAAAACCGAGTCACGGTCAACGTTTTTTTGAAGTTTTGGGGGGAATGATTAGGCTTGATGATTTAGAATAGAATTTCGAAGAAACGGAGTGCATAAAACAGTAAAAGTTTGCTTCTAATCGAACCCTACTTCGGAAACCCAAATCTGGGACGTTTGAAGTACGTGCTAAAAAAACCGAGTCACGTACGACGTTTTTTTGAAGTTTGAGTGGGAATGATTAGGCTTGATGATTTAGAATAGAGTTTCGAAGAAACGGAGTGCATAAAACAGTAAAAGTGTGCTTCGAATCGAACCCTACTTCGGAAACTCAAATCTGGGACGTTTGAAGTACGTGCTAAAAAAACCGAGTCACGTTCGACGTTTCTTGGAAGTTTTGTGGGGAATGATTAGGCTTGATGATTTAAAATAGAATTTCGAAGAAACAGAGTGCATAAAACAGTAAAAGTGTGCTTCAAATCGAACCCTACTTCGGAAACACAAATCTGGGACGTTTGAAGTACGTGCTAAAAAAACCGAGTCACAGTTGACGTTTTTTGGAAGTTTTGGGGGGATTGATTTTGCTTGATGATTTAGAATAGAATTTCCAAGAAACAGAGTGCATAAAACAGTAAAAGTGTGCTTCAAATCGAACCCTACTTCGGAAACCCAAATCTGGGACGTTTGAAGTACGTGCTAAAAAAACCAAGTCACGGTCGACGTTTTTTGGAAGTTTTGGGGGGAATGATTAGGCTTGATGATTTAGAATAGAATTTCGAAGAAACGGAGTGCATAAAACGGTAAAAGTGTGCTTCAAATCGAACCTTACTTCGGAAACCCAAATCTGGGACGTTCGAAGTACGTGTTAAAAAAACCGAGTCACAGTTGACGTTTTTTGGAAGTTTTGGGGGGATTGATTTTGCTTGATGATTTAGAATAGAATTTCGAAGAAACGGAGTGCATAAAACAGTAAAAGTGTGCTTCAAATCGAACCCTACTTCGGAAACCCAAATCTGGGACGTTCGAAGTACGTGTTAAAAAAACCGAGTCACGGTCAACGTTTTTTTGAAGTTTTGGGGGGAATGATTAGGCTTGATGATTTAGAATAGAATTTCGAAGAAACGGAGTGCATAAAATAGTAAAAGTGTGCTTCGAATCGAACCCTACTTCGGAAACTCAAATCTGGGACGTTTGATGTACGTGCTAAAAAAACCGAGTCACGGTCGACGGTTTTTGGAAGTTTTGGGGGGAATGATTAGGCTTGATGATTTAAAATAGAATTTCGAAGAAACGGAGTGCATGAAATAGTAAAAGTGTGCTTCGAATCGAACCCTACTTCGGAAACTCAAATCTGGGACGTTTGAAGTACGTGCTAAAAAAACCGAGTCACGGTCGACGTTTTTTGGAAGTTTTGGGGGGATTGATTTTGCTTGATGATTTAGAATAGAATTTCCAAGAAACAGAGTGCATAAAACAGTAAAAGTGTGCTTCAAATCGAACCCTACTTCGTAAACCCAAATCTGGGACGTTTGAAGTACGTGCTAAAAAAACCAAGTCACGGTCGACGTTTTTTGGAACTTTTGGGGGGATTGATTAGGCTTGATGATTTAGAATAGAATTTCGAAGAAACGGAGTGCATGAAATAGTAAAAGTGTGCTTCAAATCGAACCCTACTTCGTAAACCCAAATCTGGGACGTTTGAAGTACGTGCTAAAAAAACCAAGTCACGGTCGACGTTTTTTGCAAATTTCGGGGGGAATGATTAGGCTCGATGATTTAGAATAGAATTTCGAAGAAACAGAGTGCNAGTGTGCTTCAAATCGAACCCTACTTCGGAAACCCAAATCTGAGACGTTTGAAGTACGTGCTAAAAAAACCGAGTCACGGTCGACGGTTTGTGGAAGTTTTCGTGGGAATGATTAGACTTGATGATTTAGAATAGAATTTCCAAGAAACGGAGTGCATAAAACAGTAAAAGTGTGCTTCAAATCGAACCCTACTTCGGAAACTCAAATCTGGGAC
>NW_019273424.1:0-4828 GCF_002738345.1 Cucurbita maxima
TTGTTCCATACAATAAAATGAGTCATTTTACTAAATCATCACCTACATCAAAGGGACTCAACTTAGCAACTTTGAAAGTAGAATGTATTGACAATTGTATAGGAAGATCAATTTTATTGTTCCATGCTATAAAATGAGTCATTTTACTAAATGTCTTACCGAGCATTTATAGTCAAATAAAGAATTAGGAATCCAAGCTATCTTTAGATCTACATACACCACTCCAAATTGAATTGAGCTATTTATGCTTAACATTAAAATGAAAATTCATCACTAAAATTATTTACGCTAATTCATTGAAATTTTAAAAAGAAAACATCTCTAAATTTAGATAAGATAGTAAGTTATACTACTTAGAATCAGGTGTGGTGAAGGTCGAATGAACACGTGACCTTCAAATCTTCAATATTACTCTCTCCCAACTAAGCTATCCCCTGTAACATTGAAAATGAAAATTCATAAATTTTAAAAAGAAATAATCACTAATTTTTGATTGAATATTCAAGTTATGCAAGTTAGTCACCTTGAATTAGGTGCCGTGAACGTGGATCAAACACGTGACTTTTAGATCTTCACTAATGCTCTCCAAACTGAGTTAACCCGCCAACATTAAAAATAAAAATTCATCGGTAAAGATATTTTCACTACTTCATTGAGATTTTGAAAAGAAATAATCACTAATTTTAGATTGAATTGAATAGTCAAGTTATGCAACTTAGTCAACTTGAACCTGGATCAAACCCGTGTCCCCTTGAGATCTTTAGTGACTCTCTCCCAACTAAGCTATCCCCTGTAACATTGAAAATGAAAATGTCGGAAATTTTAAAAAGAAATAATCACTAATTTTAGTTTGAATAAAGTTATGCAACTTAATGGACTTATGTAACGTAAACCAAGTGCCGTGAACGTGGATTAAACATGTAACCTTTAGATATTCAATCCCAACTGAGTTATCCCCACAATCATTAAAAATCAAAATTCATGTGTAAGGGTATTTTCGCTATTTCATTATTCATTGAAATTTTAAAAATAAATAATAACTAATTTTTTATTGAATAGTTAGATTATGCAAATGGAAACAGGTGCGGTGAACGTGAAGATTAAACACGTGAACTTTAAATCTTCAATCTAACGCTCTCTCAACTGAGCTATCCGCACTAACATTAAAATTGAAAATTCATCAGTAAAGGTATTTTTGCTAATTCATTTTAATTTTTAATAGAAATAATCACTAATTTTTAATAAGATATTCAAGTTATCCAACTTGTATAAGGTGCGGTGAACTAGAACACGTTAGGTATTTCCGATAATTCATTGACATTTCAGAAAGGAATAATGACTAATTTTAGATTGAATAGTCGGGTTATGCAACTAGAATCAGGTACGGTGAACGTAGAGATCAAACACGTGACCTTCAAATCTTCACTCTGATGCTCTCCCAACAGAGCTATCCCCGCTAATATTAAAAATAAAAATTCATAAGTAAAGGTACTTCCGCTAATTCATTATATTTAAAAAAGAAATAATCACTAATTTTAGATTGAATAAGAAAGTTGTGTTTTTAGATTGTATAGTGAGGTAATAAACTTGTATTAGGTGCGTTGAACGTGGATAAAAAACGTGTGATCTTCAAATCTTCCGTCTAACAATCTCCCAACTGAGCTACTCTTGCTAACATTAAAAATGAATATTCATGACAAATCTTCCGTCTAACAATCTCCCAACTGAGCTACTCTTGCTAACATTAAAAATGAATATTCATGAGTAAAGGTATTGGGTACGCTTCTGGAAATTCAACAAAAGATAATAGTATTAGACCGAGATGCAAGATTTAAATCTCACTTTTGGAAAATTCAACAAATATTGGAAGACATGTTGAGGGTATATGTGATGGATTTTGCAGAAAGCTGAGATAAGTACCTACCCCTTATGAAATTCGCTTATAATAATAGTTGCCAAGCCACCATACAAATGGCCACATACGAGGTTCTCTATGGACGAAGATTTTGATCCCCTATCTTTTGAGAAGGAGGGAAAACGATAACTATTGGGCCAGAGCTAGTGCAAATTACCAACACCGCAGTCCAAAAGATTAAAGTTAGGATACAAACCGCACAAAGCCGAGAGAAAAGCTATGTAGACTTAAGGCGCAAGGACATGGAATTGTAGGTAGGGGATCATAAAGGTAGCACCCCATGAGAGAGGTGCTCAGGTGGGGTAGAAAGGGGAAGCTAAGCCTTAGGTTTATCCGTCCCTTTGAGATATTAGAAAGGATTGGATCTGTGACCTATAGAATCGGACAATGCCCAAATTTGTCTACAGTACATAATATCTTTCATGTATCCATACTACGGAAGTATACCCAAGATCCTTCGCACGTACTGGCTCATGAAACTCTCTTCTTGAGAGATGACCTATAAAGAAGACCCGATTCAAATAATAGACAAAAAACTCAAAAGATTGAGAAACAAGAAAATAGCTCTTGTTAGGGTCCTATGGAAGAATCATAGAGTAGAAGAAGCCACTTGGGAAACAGAAGGCAAATAAGAACCTTGTACCCTGACCTATTTTAGAATAAGCACTTTCGATGACCGAAAGTTTTCAAAGAAGAGGAGAATTTGAAACACTCAAGGTCTCGAATAAGAGATAGTGTATAATCCCTACTAGGTTGTATCTAGAAGCAAAGAACACGTAGAATTGAAAAACCATTGAGAAAATGGTACTTTTTCTAATTTTTATAAACTTCCTGAATCATTAAATTTTTTTATAGAATAATAATTACAAAGTGCTTAAAAAAGGAAGGCTATGATCGGAGAAGACTTTTCTGGCAGAAGATTCAAAAAAATAAAGAATGAAATTATAGAAATTCTAGATGTTTCAATGGTAGTGGAAAATTCGTCTATAAATTATGAATTAGGGTAGACTATTAGGGGCAAGAAGCAAGCTTGTTCCTGGACCTTCTAAATAAGTTTACCCATAAGTTTGGTGAAGGAAAGAGGTCCTCATAGTGCTAGTAGGTTTACACACGAATCAGTCCATGTTAGGTTACCCTCTAATGTTTTCCTAAGCTAAAACCTCAACTCCTAAAGCCTAACCCAAGACATTATGTATAAACCTAGGTTCATCAATAATCCATGTACCAAGTACCTAGAACTATGTGAATAACATGCTAAATAAGTTTCTAAGATCCATACCCATAAGTAACCATTATCTGCTATTACAATGTGTGCTAAAAGACCCCTATTCTTCTCTAGGTAGGATGTCCTGCAATATATGTTATGATAGGCCTAACTTTCCCATCAGCTAAATGAGATGACACAATGACCTCTTAGTTCTAAGATCGTAAAAACATAACAAGAAGTTAATATCCAAGCTTAAGGTCGCGATTAAGAACCTACTAGTAGGCTACTTACTAAGTTTTACTCACTCCATGTTTATCATTTTTTTTTCAAGTAACTAATAGTTGGTCGTGGATGAGAGCAGTCTTTGGAGTACGGGTCATGGACTAACCTCTGTTTTCAAAATAGTTTTTTTTGTTCTTCTTTTGAGTCTGCTTCTTATTTTGTGTTTGTAACGAGTATGTATATGTAACACCTCAAACATGAAGAAAATTAGCTCCCATAAGAATAAGTCACTCATGAAAGACCCAAAGGACAGAAAGGAAAAAAACTTAAAGTTTTAAGCAAGAACAAGGGACTTAGTCAATTGAGTACCCTAACAACTGATTTCAAGTAGTTAAAAGGCCTTTTAAAAATGATTAGAAAGCCTTTTAAAAATGGTTGGAAAGGAAAAAGTAAATCAAAAGAGCAAAAAAGTCATTTTTATCAATTATCAAAAATCTTTTCGATTTGTAATTCCTTATGTAGAAGGAATCTCAAGATTCAAAATAAGGGGAAATGATAAAAAAAAAAAAAACAATGAGGAATTTGTAGAAAAATAATAATAAAATATTTTAAAAGTGGAAAATTACCAAAATACCCCTTAAAGAATGGATAATTAGAGAAAACCACTCTAATTAGAATCAGAGCATCTACCGTGACCATCCGAGAAAAATCCTTCGAACTCAAATCTTAACCATTAGATCTCCTCCAAAATTTGATATGATCTAGAACGAACATGCACGGATCATCACATCCAACGATTAGTATTCAAAGCCAAGGTCGGTAAGGCTATGATCGGAGTTGATATCTCCGAAAAATTATCCAGAAAGTTCGATCACTAAATAACGAAGATTCTAGAGCTCTCAATGTAGGTTTAAGCTCCTCCTATAAAGTCTGAAGTAGGTGCAACAATACGGAATAAGAATTGAGAAAGGTTAATCCCCTAATCGTAGACAATAAGAGTTTAGATTATGGGCCTCCTACTCTCAGATTTCTTCCAAATTCGAGAGCAATCCTCCACCATTTCTCTTCAAACTTATTCCTATAGTTTCTCAACAAGTTCTATGGAGGAATAAAGTGTTGAAAGTGCCCAGAAACCATTCCCCCAATTCAATCCGCCATTGAAGAACTTCAAGAAAAACTTGAAAATCCAATCCGAGGATACATGATGACTCGTCGAGCAAAAATGGTTCCAATCAGTTTCTGCACCTCCAAGGAATGCTTCCATAGAAGACCACGAAGAAAAATAACCTCGACAGCGTGTTGAATTAAAGGATATAGGTTTCGAAATTAAATTAGGGATAAGAGTCGAATTCCTATCTACGATCTCTTTTCCTTCAAATTAAGGATTCCTGTAGCTTCAGAGGAAGAAGTTGAGTATGAAGGTGTTAATATAACACATGCGGAAGCAATTTGAATCTTAGAAACTTTTAGAACGTCAATTATAG
>NW_019273425.1:0-468 GCF_002738345.1 Cucurbita maxima
AAAAAACCGAGTCACGGTCGACGTTTTGCGAAAGTTTTGTGAGGAATGATAAGGCTTGATGATTTAGAATATTATTTCTAAGAAACGGAGTGCATAAAACAGTAAAAGAGTTCTTCAAATCGAACCCGTCTTCGGAATCCCAAATAGGGAAGTTTTCAGTCCGTGCTAAAAAAACCGAGTCACGGTCATCGTTTTTCGAAAGTTTTGTGTAGAATGATAAGGATTGATGATTTAGAATATTATTTCTAAGAAACGGAGTGCATAAAACAGTAAAAGAGTTCTTCAAATCGTTCCCTTCTTCGGATACCCAAACAGGGAAGGTTTTAGTACGTGCTAAAAAGACCGAGTCACGGTCGACGATTTACGAAAGCATTATGAGGAATGATAAGGCTTGATGATTTAGAATATTATTTCTAAGAAACGGAGTGCATAAAACAGTAAAAGAGTTCTTCAAATCGAACCCTTCTT
>NW_019273425.1:617-1576 GCF_002738345.1 Cucurbita maxima
TCGGAAACCCAAACAGGGAAGGTTTTAGTACGTGCTAAAAAAACCGAGTCACGGTCGACGTTTTACGAAAGTTTTGTGAGGAATGATAAGGCTTGATGATTTAGAATATTATTTCTAAGAAATGGAGTGTATAAAACAGTAAAAGAGTTCTGCAAATCGAACCCTTCTTCGGAATCCCAAATATGGAAGTTTTCAGTCCGTGCTAAAAAAACCGAGTCACGGTCATCGTTTTTCGAAAGTTTTGTGAGGAATGATAAGGCTTGATGATTTAGAATATTATTTCTAAGAAATGGAGTGCATAAAACAGTAAAAGAGTTCTTCAAATCGAACCCTTGTTCGGAAACCCAAACAGGGAAGGTTTTAGTACGTGCTAAAAAGACCGAGTCACGGTCGACGTTTTGAGAAAGTTTTGTGAGGAATGATAAGGCTTGATGATTTAGAATATTATTTCTAAGAAACGGAGTGCATAAAACAGTAAAAGAGTTCTTCAAATCTAACCCTTCTTCGGAATCCCAAATAGGGAAGTTTTCAGTCCGTGCTAAAAAAACCGAGTCACAGTCATCGTTTTTCGAAAGTTTTGTGTGGAATGATAAGGATTGATGATTTAAAATATTATTTCTAAGAAACGGAGTGCATAAAACAGTAAAAGAGTTCTTCAAATCGTTCCCTTCTTCGGAAACCCAAACAGGGAAGGTTAGTACGTGCTAAAAAGACCGAGTCACGGTCGACGTTTTACGAAAGTTTTGTGAGGAATGATAAGGCTTGATGATTTAGAATATTATTTCTGAGAAACGGAGTGCATAAAACAGTAAAATAGTTCTTCAAATCGAATCCTTCTTCGGAAACCCAAACAGGGAAGGTTTTAGTACGTGCTAAAAAAACCGAGTCACGGTCGACGATTTACGAAAGCATTATGAGGAATGATAAGGCTTGATGATTTAGAATATTATTTCTAAGAA
>NW_019273425.1:1666-3688 GCF_002738345.1 Cucurbita maxima
CACGGTCGACGTTTTGAGAAAGTTTTGTGAGGAATGATAAGGCTTGATGATTTAGAATATTATTTCTAAGAAACGGAGTGCATAAAACAGTAAAAGAGTTCTTCAAATTGAACCCTTCTTCGGAAACCCAAACAGGGAAGTTTTTGTACGTGCTAAAAAAACCGGGTCATGGTCGACGTTTTGCGAAAGTTTTGTGAGAAATGATAAGGCTTGATGATTTAGAATATTATTTCTAAGAAACGGAGTGCATAAAACAGTAAAAGAGTTCTTCAAATCGAACCCTTCTTCGGAAACCCAAATAGGGAAGATTTTAGTACGTGCTAAAAAGACCGAGTCACGGTCGACGTTTTGAGAAAGTTTTGTGAGGAATGATAAGGCTTGATGATTTAGAATATTATTTCTAAGAAATGTTGTGCATAAAACAGTAAAAGAGTTCTTCAAATGGAAACCTTCTTCGGAATCCCAAATAGGGAAGTTTTCAGTTCGTTCTAANTTTTCGAAAGTTTTGTGTGGAATGATAAGGATTGATGATTTAAAATATTATTTCTAAGAAACGGAGTGCATAAAACAGTAAAAGAGTTCTTCAAATCGAACCCTTCTTCGGAAACCCAAACAGGGAAGATTTTAGTACGTGCTAAAAAGACCGAGTCACGGTCCACGTTTTGAGAAAGTTTTGTGAGGAATGATAAGGCTTGATGATTTAGAATATTATTTCTAAGAAACGGAGTGCATAAAACAGTAAAAGAGTTCTTCAAATCGAACCCTTCTTCGGAAACCCAAACAGGGAAGATTTTAGTACGTGCTAAAAAGACCGAGTCACGGTCCACGTTTTGAGAAAGTTTTGTGAGGAATGATAAGGCTTGATGATTTAGAATATTATTTCTAAGAAACGGAGTGCATAAAACAGTAAAAGAGTTCTTCAAATCGAACCCTTCGTCGGAAACCGAAACAAGGAAGTTTTCAGTCCGTGCTAAAAAAACCGAGAAACGGTCGACGATTTACGAAAGCATTATGAGGAATGATAAGGCTTGATGATTTAGAATATTATTTCTAAGAAACGGACTGCATAAAACAGTAAAAGAGTTCTTCAAATGGAAACCTTCTTCGGAATCCCAAATAGGGAAGTTTTCAGTTCGTTCTAAAAAAACCGAGTCACAGTCATTGTTTTTCGAAAGTTTTGTGTGGAATGATAAGGATTGATGATTTAAAATATTATTTCTAAGAAACGGAGTGCATAAAACAGTAAAAGAGTTCTTCAAATCGAACCCTTCTTCGGAAACCCAAACAAGGAAGGTTTTAGTACGTGCTAAAAAAACCGAGTCATGGTCGACGTTTTGCGAAAGTTTTGTGAGGAATGATAAGGCTTGATGATTTAGAATATTATTTCTAAGAAACGGAGTGCATAAAACAGTAAAAGAGTTCTTCAAATCGAACCCTTCTTCGGAAACCCAAACAGGGAAGGTTTTAGTACGTGCTAAAAAGACCGAGTCACGGTCGACGTTTTGAGAAAGTTTTGTGAGAAATGATAAGGCTTGATTATTTAGAATATTATTTCTAAGAAACGGAGTGCATAAAACAGTAAAAGAGTTCTTCAAATGGAACCCTTCTTCGAAATCCCAAATAAGAAAGTTTTCAGTCCGTTCTAAAAAAACCGAGTCACAGTAATCGTTTTTCGAAAGTTTTGTGTGGAATGATAAGGATTGATGATTTAAAATATTATTTCTAAGAAACGGAGTGCATAAAACAGTAAAATAGTTCTTCAAATCGAACCCTTCTTCGGAAACCCAAACAGGGAAGGTTTTAGTACGTGCTAAAAAAACCGAGTCATGGTCGACGTTTTGCGAAAGTTTTGTGAGGAATGATAAGGCTTGATGATTTAGAATATTATTTCTAAGAAATGGAGTGTATAAAACAGTAAAAGAGTTCTTCAAATCGAACCCTTCTTCGGAATCCCAAATATGGAAGTTTTCAGTCCGTGCTAAAAAAACCGAGTCACGGTCATCGTTTTTCGAAAGTTTTGTG
>NW_019273425.1:3702-5102 GCF_002738345.1 Cucurbita maxima
GAAATGGAGTGCATAAAACAGTAAAAGAGTTCTTCAAATCGAACCCTTCTTCGGAAACCCAAACAGGGAAGGTTTTAGTACGTGCTAAAAAGACCGAGTCACGGTCGACGTTTTGAGAAAGTTTTGTTTGGAATGATAAGGCTTGATGATTTAGAATATTATTTCTAAGAAACGGAGTGCATAAAACAGTAAAAGAGTTCTTCAAATCTAACCCTTCTTCGGAATCCCAAATAGGGAAGTTTTCAGTCCGTGCTAAAAAAACCGAGTCATAGTCATCGTTTTTCGAAAGTTTTGTGTGGAATGATAAGGATTGATGATTTAAAATATTATTTCTAAGAAACGGAGTGCATAAAACAGTAAAAGAGTTCTTCAAATCGTTCCCTTCTTCGGAAACCCAAACAGGGAAGGTTTTAGTACGTGCTAAAAAGACCGAGTCACGGTCGACGTTTTACGAAAGTTTTGTGAGGAATGATAAGGCTTGATGATTTAGAATATTATTTCTGAGAAACGGAGTGCATAAAACAGTAAAATAGTTCTTCAAATCGAATCCTTCTTCGGAAACCCAAACAGGGAAGGTTTTAGTACGTGCTAAAAAAACCGAGTCACGGTCGACGATTTACGAAAGCATTATGAGGAATGATAAGGCTTGATGATTTAGAATATTATTTCTAAGAAACGGAGTGCATAAAACAGTAAAAGAGTTCTTCAAATCGTTCCCTTCTTCGGAAACCCAAACAGGGAAGGTTTTAGTACGTGCTAAAAAAGACCGAGTCACGGTCGACATTTTGAGAAAGTTTTGTGAGGAATGATAAGGCTTGATGATTTAGAATATTATTTCTAAGAAACGGAGTGCATAAAACAGTAAAAGAGTTCTTCAAATCGAACCCTTCTTCGGAAACCCAAACTAAGAAACGGAGTGCATAAAACAGTAAAAGAGTTCTTCAAATCGAACCCTTCTTCGGAAACCCAAACTGGGAAGTTTTTGTACGTGCTAAAAAAACCGGGTCATGGTCGACGTTTTGCGAAAGTTTTGTGAGGAATGATAAGGCTTGATGATTTAGAATATTATTTCTAAGAAACGGAGTGCATAAAACAGTAAAAGAGTTCTTCAAATCGAACCCTTCTTCGGAAACCCAAACAGGGAAGGTTTTAGTACGTGCTAAAAAGACCGAGTCACGGTTGACGTTTTGCGAAAGTTTTGTGAGGAATGATAAGGCTTGATGATTTAGAATATTATTTCTAAGAAACGGAGTGCATAAAACAGTAAAAGAGATCTTCAAATGGAAACCTTCTTCGGAATCCCAAATAGGGAAGTTTTCAGTTCGTTCTAAAAAAACCGAGTCACAGTCATCGTTTTTCGAAAGTTTTGTGTGGAATGATAAGGATTGATGATTTAAAAT
>NW_019273426.1:0-5162 GCF_002738345.1 Cucurbita maxima
TCGGAAACCCAAATCCGGGAAGTTTGAAGTACGTGCTAAAAAAACTGAGTCACGATCGACGTTTTTCTAAAATTTTGTGAGGAATGATAAGGCTTGATGATTTAGAATATTATTTCTGAGAAACAGAGAGCATAAAACAGTAAAAGAGTTCGTCAAATCGAACCCTACTTCGGAAACCCAAATCTGGGAAGTTTGAAGTACGTGCTTAAAAAACCGAGTCACGATCTACGTTTTTCGAAAGTTTTGTGAGGAATGATAAGGCTTGATTATTTAGAATATTATTTTTAAGAAACGGAGAGCATAAAAAAGTAAAAGAGTTCTTCAAATCGAACCCTACTTCGGAAACCCAAATCTGGGAAGTTTGAAGTACGTGCAAAAAATCCGAGTCACGATCGACGTTTTTCAAAACATTTGTGAGGAATGATAAGGCTTGATGATTTATAATATTATTTCTAAGAAACGGAGAGCATAAAACAGAAAAAGAGTTCGTCAAATCGAACCCTACTTCGGAAACCCAAATCTGGGAAGTTTGAAGTACGTGCTAAAAAAACCGAGTCACGATCGACGTGTTTCGAAAATTTTGTGAGGAATGATAATGCTTGATGATTTAGAATATTATTTTTAAGAAACCGAGAGCATAAAAAAGTAAAAGAGTTCGTCAAATCGAACCCTACTTCGGAAACCCAAATCTGGGAAGTTTGAAGTACGTGCTAAAAAAACCGAGTCACGATCGACGTTTTTCGAATGTTTTGGGAGGAATGATAAGGCTTGATGATTTAGAATTTTATTTCTAAGAAACGGAGAGCATAAAACAGTAAAAGAGTTCGTCAAATCGAACCCTACTTTGGAAACCCAAATCTGGGAAGTTTGAAGTACGTGCTAAAAAAACCGAGTCACGATCGACGTTTTTCAAAAGTTTTGTGAGGAATGATAAGGCTTGATGATTTAGAATTTTATTTCTAAGAAACGGAGAGCATAAAACAGTAAAAGAGTTCGTCAAATCGAACCCTACTTCGGAAACCCAAATCTGGGAAGTTTGAAGTACGTGCTAAAAAAACAGAGTCACGATCGACGTTTTTCGAAAGTTTTGTGAGGAATGATAAGGCTTGATGATTTAGAATTTTATTTCTAAGAAACGGAGAGCATAAAACAGTAAAAGAGTTCGTCAAATCGAACCCTACTTCGGAAACCCAAATATGGGAAGTTTGAAGTACGTGCTATAAAAATCGAGTCACGATCGACGTTTTTCGAATGTTTTTTGAGGAATGATAAGGCTTGATGATTTAGAATATTATTTCTAAGAAACAGAGAGTATAAAAAAGTAAAAGAGTTCGTCAAATCGAACCCTACTTCGGAAACCCAAATATGGGAAGTTTGAAGTACGTGAAGTAAAAGAGTTCGTCAAATCGAACCCTACTTCGGAAACCCAAATATGGGAAGTTTGAAGTACGTGCTATAAAAACCTTCGTCAAATCGAACCCTACTTCGGAAACCCAAATATGGGAAGTTTGAAGTACGTGCTATAAAAACCAAGTCACGATCGACGTTTTTCGAAAGTTTTGTGAGGAATGATAAGGCTTGATGATTTAGAATATTATTTTTAAGAAACGGAGAGCATAAAAAAGTAAAAGAGTTCGTCAAATCGAACCCTACTTCGGAAACCCAAATCTGGGAAGTTTGAAGTACGTGCTAAAAAAACCGAGTCACGATCGACGTTTTTCGAATGTTTTGTGAGGAATTATAAGGCTTGATGATTTAGAATATTATTTCTAAGAAACGGAGAGCATAAAACAGTAAAAGAGTTCTTCAAATCGAATCCTACTTCGGAAACCCAAATCCGGGAAGTTTGAAATACGTGCTAAAAAAACTGAGTCAAGATCGACGTTTTTCGAATGTTTTGGGAGGAATGATAAGGCTTGATGATTTATAATATTATTTCTAAGAAACGGAGAGCATAAAAAAGTAAAAGAGTTCGTCAAATCGAACCCTACTTCGGAAACCCGAATCTGGGAAGTTTGAAGTACGTGCTAAAAAAACCGAGTCACGATCGACGTTTTTCAAATGTTTTGTGAGGAATGATAAGGCTTGATGATTTAGAATATTATTTCTAAGAAACGGAGAGCATAAAACAGTAAAAGAGTTCTTCAAATCGAATCCTACTTCGGAAACCCAAATCCGGGAAGTTTGAAGTACGTGCTAAAAAACCAAGTCACGATCGACGTTTTTCGAAAGTTTTGTGAGGAATGATAAGGCTTGATGATTTAGAATATTATTTCTAAGAAACGGAGTGCATAAAACAGTAAAAGAGTTCGTCAAATCGAACCCCACTTCGGAAACCCAAATCTGGGAAGTTTGAAGTACGTGCTAAAAAAACCGAGTCACGATCGACGTTTTTCAAATGTTTTGTGAGGAATGATAAGGCTTGATGATTTAGAATATTATTTCTAAGAAACGGAGAGCATAAAACAGTAATAGAGTTCTTCAAATCGAACCCTACTTCGGAAACCTAAACCTGGGAAGTTTGAAGTACGTGCTAAAAAAACCGAGTAATGATCGACGTTTTTTGAAATTTTTGTGAGGAATGATAAGGCTTGATAATTTAGAATATTATTTCTAAGAAACGGTGTGCATAAAACAGTAAAAGAGTTCGTCAAATCGAACCCTAATTCGAAAACCAAAATCTGGGAAGTTTGAAGTACGTGCTAAAAAAACCGAGTCACGATCGACGTTTTTCGAAAGTTTTGTGAGGAATGGTAAGGCTTGATGATTTAGAATATTATTTCTAAGAAACGGAGAGCATAAAACAGTAAAAGAGTTCGTCAAATCGAACCCTACTTCGGAAACCCAAATCTGGGAAGTTTGAAGTACGTGCTAAAAAAACCGAGTCACGATCGACGTTTTTCGAAAGTTTTGTGAGGAATGATAAGGCTTGATGATTTAGAATATTATTTCTAAGAAACGGAGAGCATAAAACAGTAAAAGAGTTCGTCAAATCGAACCCTACTTCGGAAACCCAAATCTGGGAAGTTTGAAGTACGTGCTAAAAAAACCGAGTCACGATCGACGTTTTTCGAATGTTTTGTGAGGAATGATAAGGCTTGATGATTTAGAATATTATTTCTAAGAAACGGAGAGCATAAAACTGTAAAAGAGTTCGTCAAATCGAACCCTACTTCAGAAACCCAAATCTGGGAAGTTTGAAGTACGTGCTTAAAAAACCGAGTCACGATCGACGTTTTTCGAATGTTTTGTGAGGAATGATAAGGCTTGATGATTTAGAATATTATTTCTAAGAAACGGAGAGCATAAAACTGTAAAAGAGTTCGTCAAATCGAACCCTACTTCAGAAACCCAAATCTGGGAAGTTTGAAGTACGTGCTTAAAAAACCGAGTCACGATCGACGTTTTTCGAATGTTTTGTGAGGAATGATAAGGCTTGATGATTTAGAATATTATTTCTAAGAAACGGAGAGCATAAAACTGTAAAAGAGTTCGTCAAATCGAACCCTACTTCAGAAACCCAAATCTGGGAAGTTTGAAGTACGTGCTTAAAAAACCGAGTCACGATCGACGTTTTTCGAATGTTTTGTGAGGAATGATAAGGCTTGATGATTTAGAATATTATTTCTAAGAAACGGAGAGCATAAAACTGTAAAAGAGTTCGTCAAATCGAACCCTACTTCAGAAACCCAAATCTGGGAAGTTTGAAGTACGTGCTTAAAAAACCGAGTCACGATCGACGTTTTTCGAATGTTTTGTGAGGAATGATAAGGCTTGATGATTTAGAATATTATTTCTAAGAAACGGAGAGCATAAAACTGTAAAAGAGTTCGTCAAATCGAACCCTACTTCAGAAACCCAAATCTGGGAAGTTTGAAGTACGTGCTTAAAAAACCGAGTCACGATCGACGTTTTTCGAATGTTTTGTGAGGAATGATAAGGCTTGATGATTTAGAATATTATTTCTAAGAAACGGAGAGCATAAAACTGTAAAAGAGTTCGTCAAATCGAACCCTACTTCAGAAACCCAAATCTGGGAAGTTTGAAGTACGTGCTTAAAAAACCGAGTCACGATCGACGTTTTTCGAATGTTTTGTGAGGAATGATAAGGCTTGATGATTTAGAATATTATTTCTAAGAAACGGAGAGCATAAAACTGTAAAAGAGTTCTTCAAATCGAACCCTACTTCGGAAACCCAAATCTGGGAAGTTTGAAGTACGTGCTTAAAAAACCGAGTCACGATCGACGTTTTTCGAATGTTTTGTGAGGAATGATAAGGCTTGATGATTTAGAATATTATTTCTAAGAAACGGAGAGCATAAAACTGTAAAAGAGTTCGTCAAATCGAACCCTACTTCAGAAACCCAAATCTGGGAAGTTTGAAGTACGTGCTTAAAAAACCGAGTCACGATCGACGTTTTTCGAATGTTTTGTGAGGAATGATAAGGCTTGATGATTTAGAATATTATTTCTAAGAAACGGAGAGCATAAAACTGTAAAAGAGTTCGTCAAATCGAACCCTACTTCAGAAACCCAAATCTGGGAAGTTTGAAGTACGTGCTTAAAAAACCGAGTCACGATCGACGTTTTTCAAATGTTTTGTGAGGAATGATAAGGCTTGATGATTTAGAATATTATTTCTAAGAAACGGAGAGCATAAAACTGTAAAAGAGTTCGTCAAATCGAACCCTACTTCAGAAACCCAAATCTGGGAAGTTTGAAGTACGTGCTTAAAAAACCGAGTCACGATCGACGTTTTTCGAATGTTTTGTGAGGAATGATAAGGCTTGATGATTTAGAATATTATTTCTAAGAAACGGAGAGCATAAAACTGTAAAAGAGTTCGTCAAATCGAACCCTACTTCAGAAACCCAAATCTGGGAAGTTTGAAGTACGTGCTTAAAAAACCGAGTCACGATCGACGTTTTTCGAATGTTTTGTGAGGAATGATAAGGCTTGATGATTTAGAATATTATTTCTGAGAAACGGAGAGCATAAAACAGTAAAAGAGTTCGTCAAATCGAACCCTACTTCAGAAACCCAAATCTGGGAACTTTGAAGTACTTTCTAAAAAAACCGAGTCACGATCGACGTTTTTCGAAAGTTTTGTGAGGAATGATCTGGCTTGATGATTTAGAATATTATTTTTAAGAAACGGAGA
>NW_019273427.1:0-3842 GCF_002738345.1 Cucurbita maxima
TCTGCAAATCGAACCATTCTTCGGAAACCCAAACAGGGAAGTTTTTAGTACGTGCTAAAAAAACCGAGTCACGGTCGACGTTTGTCAAAAGTTTTGTGAGGAATGATAAGGCTTGATGATTTATAATTTTATTTCTAAGAAACGGAGTGCATAAAAGAGTAAAATAGTTCTTCAAATCCAACCCTTCTTCGGAAACCCAAACAGTGAAGTTTTTGGTACGTGCTAAAAAAACCGAGTAACGGTCGACGTTTGTAAAAAGTTTGGTGAGGAATGATATGTCTTTATGATGCAGAATATTATTTCTAAGAAACGGAGTGCATACAAAAGTAAAAGAGTTCTGCAAATCGAACCATTCTTCGGAAACCCAAACAGGGAAGTTTTTAGTACGTGCTAAAAAAACCGAGTCACGGTCGACGTTTGTCAAAAGTTTTGTGAGGAATGATAAGGCTTGATGATTTATAATCTTATTTCTAAGAAACGGAGTGCATAAAAGAGTAAAATAGTTCTTCAAATCCAACCCTTCTTCGGAAACCCAAACAGTGAAGTTTTTGGTACGTGCTAAAAAAACCGAGTAACGGTCGACGTTTGTAAAAAGTTTTGTGAGGAATGATATGGCTTGATGATGTAGAATATTATTTCTAAGAAACGGAGTGCATAAAACAGTAAAAGAGTTCTTCAAATCGAACCCTTCTTCGGAAACCCAAACAGGGAAGTTTTTAGTACGTGATAAAAAAACCGAGTCACGGTCGACGTTTGTCAAAAGTTTTGTGAGGAATGATATGGCTTGATGATGTAGAATATTATTTCTAAGAAACGGAGTGCATAAAACAGTAAAGAGTTCTTGAAATCGAACCCTTCTTCGGAAACCGAAACAGGGAAGTTTTTAGTACGTGCTAAAAAAACCGAGTCACGATCGACGTTTGTAAAAAGTTTTGTGAGGAATGATATGTCTTTATGATGCAGAATATTATTTCTAAGAAACGGAGTGCATACAAAAGTAAAAGAGTTCTGCAAATCGAACCATTCTTCGGAAACCCAAACAGAGAAGTTTTTAGTACGTGATAAAAAAACCGAGTCACGATCTACTTTTTTCGAAAGTTTTGTGAGGAATGATAAGGCTTGATGATTTATAATATTATTTCTAAGAAACGGAGTGCATAAAAGAGTAAAAGAGTTCTTCAAATCGAACCCTTCTTCGGAAACCCAAACAGGGAAGTTTTTAGTACGTGCTAAAAAAACCGAGTCACGGTCGACGTTTGTCAAAAGTTTTGTGAGGAATGATATGGCTTGATGATGTAGAATATTATTTCTAAGAAACGGAGTGCATAAAAAGGTAAAAGAGTTCTGCAAATCGAACCATTCATCGGAAACCGAAACAGGGAAGTTTTTAGTACGTGATTAAAAAACCGAGTCACGGTCGACGTTTGTAAAAAGTTTTGTGAGGAATGATATGTCTTTATGATGCAGAATATTATTTCTAAGAAACGGAGTGCATACAAAAGTAAAAGAGTTCTGCAAATCGAACCATTCTTCGGAAACCCAAACAGAGAAGTTTTTAGTACGTGATAAAAAAACCGAGTCACGATCTACTTTTTTCGAAAGTTTTGTGAGGAATGATGAGGCTTGATGATTTATAATATTATTTCTAAGAAACGGAGTGCATAAAAGAGTAAAAGCGTTCTTCAAATCGAACCCTTCTTCGGAAATCCAAACAGGGAAGTTTGTAGTACGTGCTAAAAAAACCGAGTCACGGTCGAGGTTTGACAAAAGTTTTGTGAGGAATGATATGGCTTGATGATGTAGAATGTTATTTCTAAGAAACGGAGTGCATAAAACAGTAAAAGAGTTCTTCAAATCGAGCCCTTCTTCGGAAACCCAAACAGGGAAGTTTTTAGTACGTGCTAAAAAACCGATTCACGGTCGACGTTTGTCAAAAGTTTTGTGAGGAATGATATGGCTTGATGATGTAGAATATTATTTCTACGAAACGGAGTGCATAAAGCAGTAGAAGAGTTCTTCAAATCGAACCCTTCTTCGGAAACCCAAACAGGGAAGTTTTTAGTACGTGCTAAAAAAACCGAGTCACGGTCGACGTTTGTCAAAAGTTTTGTGAGGAATGATATGGCTTGATGATGTAGAATATTATTTCTAAGAAACGGAGTGCATAAAACAGTAAAAGAGTTCTTCAAATCGAACCCTTCTTCGGAAACCCAAACAGGGAAGTTTTTAGTACGTGATAAAAAAACCGAGTCACGGTCGACGTTTGTCAAAAGTTTTGTGAGGAATGATATGGCTTGATGATGTAGAATATTATTTCTAAGAAACGGAGTGCATAAAACAGTAAAAGAGTTCTTCAAATCGAACCCTTCTTCGGAAACCCAAACAGGGAAGTTTTTAGTACGTGATAAAAAAACCGAGTCACGGTCGACGTTTGTCAAAAGTTTTGTGAGGAATGATATGGCTTGATGATGTAGAATATTATTTCTAAGAAACGGAGTGCATAAAACAGTAAAAGAGTTCTTCAAATCGAACCCTTCTTCGGAAACCCAAACAGGGAAGTTTTTAGTACGTGATAAAAAAACCGAGTCACGGTCGACGTTTGTCAAAAGTTTTGTGAGGAATGATATGGCTTGATGATGTAGAATATTATTTCTAAGAAACGGAGTGCATAAAACAGTAAAAGAGTTCTTCAAATCGAACCCTTCTTCGGAAACCCAAACAGGGAAGTTTTTAGTACGTGATAAAAAAACCGAGTCACGGTCGACGTTTGTCAAAAGTTTTGTGAGGAATGATATGGCTTGATGATGTAGAATATTATTTCTAAGAAACGGAGTGCATAAAACAGTAAAAGAGTTCTTCAAATCGAACCCTTCTTCGGAAACCCAAACAGGGAAGTTTTTAGTACGTGATAAAAAAACCGAGTCACGGTCGAGGTTTGACAAAAGTTTTGTGAGGAATGATATGGCTTGATGATGTAGAATATTATTTCTAAGAAACGGAGTGCATAAAACAGTAAAAGAGTTCTTCAAATCGAACCCTTCTTCGGAAACCCAAACAGGGAAGTTTTTAGTACGTGATAAAAAAACCGAGTCACGGTCGACGTTTGTCAAAAGTTTTGTGAGGAATGATATGGCTTGATGATGTAGAATGTTATTTCTAAGAAACGGAGTGCATAAAACAGTAAAAGAGTTCTTCAAATCGAGCCCTTCTTCGGAAACCCAAACTGGGAAGTTTTTAGTACGTGCTAAAAAAACCGATTCACGGTCGACGTTTGTCAAAAGTTTTGTGAGGAATGATATGGCTTGATGATGTAGAATATTATTTCTAAGAAACGGAGTGCATACAAAAGTAAAAGAGTTCTGCAAATCGAACCATTCTTCGGAAACCCAAACAGAGAAGTTTTTAGTACGTGATTAAAAAACCGAGTCACGGTCGACGTTTGTAAAAAGTTTTGTGAGGAATGATATGTCTTTATGATGCAGAATATTATTTCTAAGAAACGGAGTGCATAAAGCAGTAGAAGACTTCTTCAAATCGAACCCTTCTTCGGAAACCCAAACAGGGAAGTTTTTAGTACGTGATAAAAAAACCGAGTCACGATCTACTTTTTTCGAAAGTTTTGTGAGGAATGATAAGGCTTGATGATTTATAATATTATTTCTAAGAAACGGAGTGCATAAAACAGTAAAAGAGTTCTGCAAATCGAACCATTCTTCGGAAACCCAAATAGGGAAGTTTTTAGTACGTGATAAAAAAACCGAGTCACGATCTACTTTTTTCGAAAGTTTTGTGAGGAATGATAAGGCTTGATGATTTATAATATTATTTCTAAGAAACGGAGT
>NW_019273427.1:4000-5161 GCF_002738345.1 Cucurbita maxima
CGAAACAGGGAAGTTTTTAGTACGTGCTAAAAAAACCGAGTCACGGTCGACGTTTGTCAAAATTTTTTTGAGGAATGATATGGCTTGATGATGTAGAATATTATTTCTACGAAACGGAGTGCATAAAACAGTAGAAGAGTTCTTCAAATCGAACCCTTCTTCGGAAACCCAAACATGGAAGTTTTTAGTACGTGATAAAAAAACCGAGTCACGAGGTACTTTTTTCGAAAGTTTTGTGAGGAATGATAAGGCTTGATGATTTATAATCTTATTTCTAAGAAACGGAGTGCATAAAAGAGTAAAAAAGTTCTTCAAATCCAACCCTTCTTCGGAAACCGAAACAGGGAAGTTTTTAGTACGTGCTAAAAAAACCGAGTCACGATCGAGGTTTGACAAAAGTTTTGTGAGGAATGATATGGCTTGATGATGTAGAATATTATTTCTAAGAAACGGAGTGCATAAAAGAGTAAAAGAGTTCTTCGAATCGAACCCTTCTTCGGAAATCCAAACAGGGAAGTTTGTAGTACGTGCTAAAAAAACCGAGTCACGATCGAGGTTTGACAAAAGTTTTGTGAGGAATGATATGGCTTGATGATGTAGCATATTATTTCTAAGAAACGGAGTGCATAAAACAGTAAAAGAGTTCTTCGAATCGAACCCTTCTTCGGAAATCCAAACAGGGAAGTTTGTAGTACGTGCTAAATAAACCGAGACACGATCGAGGTTTGACAAAAGTTTTGTGAGGAATGATATGGCTTGATGATGTAGAATATTATTTCTAAGAAACGGAGTGCATAAAACAGTAAAAGAGTTCTTCAAATCGAACCCTTCTTCGGAAACCGAAACAGGGAAGTTTTTAGTACGTGCTAAAAAAACCGAGTCACGATCGACGTTTGAAAAAAGTTTTGTGAGGAATGATATGTCTTTATGATGCAGAATATTATTTCTAAGAAACGGAGTGCATAAAAAGGTAAAAGAGTTCAGCAAATCGAACCATTCTTCGGAAACCGAAACAGGGAAGTTTTTAGTACGTGATAAAAAATCCGAGTCACGATCTACTTTTTTCGAAAGTTTTGTGAGGAATGATAAGGCTTGATTATTTATAATATTATTTCTAAGAAACGGAGTGCATGAAAGAGTAAAAGCGTTCTTCAAATCGAA
>NW_019273428.1:0-4913 GCF_002738345.1 Cucurbita maxima
ATCCCCTAAATCCAAGAACTCGTGTCCAATTAGTCAATCCTAAAGATAACAACTAACATAGAGTAATTGAAGCTCCACATGAAGTAATTTAAAGTTCCAGTTACTTAACTAAATTTCATCTCGTCTTCAATAAAACATGAGTTGCACTTAAGTTCATGAAATATTTGACTCCAACTCTTAATACTATTAATGAAATTATATTTCATATGAGTTTGTCATAAATCAAACTATGTTACATTCAATACTACTTCATTTTCTTGTCATAGGAAGCAAAATATAAGAATTAAATCAAACAAACTGATGAACTAAGCCGAATAAATCCAACCCAACCCAAACGGATTAGTATGATTCATTTATTGGGTTGTAGTTTATTTGAACACTTCATACTAGACCATCAACTTTTTGTTTTATAGTCCAACAACCGCTCAAGAAAATAGATTTCAAACTTGAGAGAAAAAAATATACTGAGAAGGAGTTAAAAATGTTGCAATTTTTTAGAAAGGGCATTTGGTCTAGTGGTATGATTCTCGCATAGGGTGCGAGAGGTCCCGAGCCTCAAAGAAAACAATTCAACACCCTAGTGTATATTCTTCCATCTTAATCTTCAGAAACCAAAAACTATAATGTTGATGCTCTTTTTTAATATCATTTTATCTTTTCAACTTTCAATAGGCATGCATACCCAAATCCTAACTTTCGATATTTACTTTACTTGTGTATTCCACGATATGTGTCTCAAATGGAACTATCAAACTAAAACTTACATTATTTTCTTCTCAATACAGTAATTGTCGCAAACCCTATGTAAATAATTTAAAAGCGGTCTAGATCTAAAAGATATAATAATAATGATTATTTCTCATGGATTTCATTAACAAAGAAAATAAATGAAATAATGATGATATATTCCATAAAAAAACTAAATATATAGCCCATACTAAGGGCATTTGGTCGGTATGATTCTTGCTTTGGGTGCAAGAGGTCTCGAATTCAATTCTCGGAATGCCCCTCCAAAAGAAAAAAAGCACTAAAATAATTAATTATCAGGTTTATGAAAAAGAAATTGTTATTCTTTTGTCTTTTAAAATCCATACTAAGGGCATTTGGTCTAGTGGTATGATTCCTTCTTTGGGTGCAAGAGGTCTCGAGTTTGATTCTCAAAATGCCCCTCCAAGAGAAAAAAAGCACTAAAATAATTATTGGTTTAGGTGTGACTTATTAATCATCACGCAGGTTTATGAAAAAGAAATTGCCATTTTTTGTCTTTTAAAATCTCCTACCTTTATCAATCATCAGGCAGGTTTATGAAAAAGAAATTCTGAGATCATAGCCTCTCCACCGGTTCCGAAGACTCCTTCGGCATCAATGTGCTCCAGTGAAAGAGATCAGACCCTTTCCTGAACGAGAACCGGGCACAAAACGCCGAGGTAAAAAGTCGAAAGCGAGCTCTTTTCGCGTATACGCAATCTCGAAGCCCAATTACCTCACGGACTGTCTCCTCAACCCTTGCGAGTATGAGTGCTTGGTAAGAGAGAATGTCGAATGAGAAAGACATTTGATTACGGCAACATTCGCAACTACCAAAGTGCACTAAACCTAATAGAGATCTTCGACCTAACGATAATTGTCATTTTTTGTCTTTTAAAATCTCCTACCTTATCAATCATCAGGCAGGTTTATGAAAAAGAAATTCCGAGATCATAGCCTCTCCACCGGTTCCGAAGACTCCTTCGGCATCAATGTGCTCCAGTGAAAGAGATCAGACCCTTTCCTGAACGAGAACCGGGCACAAAACGCCGAGGTAAAAAGTCGAAAGCGAGCTCTTTTCGCGTATACGCAATCTCGAAGCCCAATTACCTCACGGACTGTCTCCTCAACCCTTGCGAGTATGAGTGCTTGGTAAGAGAGAATGTCGAATGAGAAAGACATTCGATTACGGCAACATTCGCAACTACCAAAGTGCACTAAACCTAATAGAGATCTTCGACCTAACGATAATTGTCATTTTTTGTCTTTTAAAATCTCCTACCTTATCAATCATCAGGCAGGTTTATGAAAAAGAAATTCCGAGATCATAGACTCTCCACCGGTTCCGAAGACTCCTTCGGCATCAATGTGCTCCAGTGAAAGAGATCAGACCCTTTCCTGAACGAGAACCGGGCACAAAACGCCGAGGTAAAAAGTCGAAAGCGAGCTCTTTTCGCGTATACGCAATCTCGAAGCCCAATTACCTCACGGACTGTCTCCTCAACCCTTGCGAGTATGAGTGCTTGGTAAGAGAGAATATCAAATGAGAAAGACATTCGATTACGGCAACATTCGCAACTACTAAAGTGCACTAAACCTAATAGAGATCTTCGACCTAACGATAATTGTCATTTTTTGTCTTTTAAAATCTCCTACCTTATCAATCATCAGGCAGGTTTATGAAAAAGAAATTCCGAGATCATAGCCTCTCCACCGGTTCCGAAGACTCCTTCGGCA
Organism: Cucurbita maxima; assembly: GCF_002738345.1. Taxonomy (NCBI): domain Eukaryota; kingdom Viridiplantae; phylum Streptophyta; class Magnoliopsida; order Cucurbitales; family Cucurbitaceae; genus Cucurbita; species Cucurbita maxima. The sequence continues at coordinate 2,485 of NW_019273428.1, forward strand.
TCAATGTGCTCCAGTGAAAGAGATCAGACCCTTTCCTGAACGAGAACCGGGCACAAAACGCCGAGGTAAAAAGTTGAAAGCGAGCTCTTTTCGCGTATACGCAATCTCGAAGCCCAATTACCTCACGGACTGTCTCCTCAACCCTTGCGAGTATGAGTGCTTGGTAAGAGAGAATGTCGAATGAGAAAGACATTCGATTACGGCAACATTCGCAACTACCAAAGTGCACTAAACCTAATAGAGATCTTCGACCTAACGATAATTGTCATTTTTTGTCTTTTAAAATCTCCTACCTTATCAATCATCAGGCAGGTTTATGAAAAAGAAATTTCGAGATCATAGCCTCTCCACCGGTTCCGAAGACTCCTTCGACATCAATGTGCTCCAGTTAAAGTGATCAGACCCTTTCCTGAACGAGAACCGGGCACAAAACGCCGAGGTAAAAAGTCGAAAGCGAGCTCTTTTCGCGTATACGCAATCTCGAAGCCCAATTACCTCACGGACTGTCTCCTCAACCCTTGCGAGTATGAGTGCTTGGTAAGAGAGAATGTCGAATGAGAAAGACATTCGATTACGGCAACATTCGCAACTACCAAAGTGCATTAAACCTAGTAGAGATCTTCAACCTAACGATAATGGAACTTCAAGCCCATTTAATCAATCCGCTGTGTACCATATTGTTGACCGAACCAGTTAAACGCCAGGCCCAAATTCTCTCTCAGTCACCCGGAGACGAAAGTAAGATCAGATCTGAAGTTTACGAATCGAAGAGACAATGGATCTGAGTTATACACGCTTTCAGTTTCAAAAGCTTCGCTTTGCTACGGTACTTTATTCAGGATGTACAACAATATAGTCATCTCTTAGCCGTGTATAGAGAATTCCTTGATCATTTCCTTGGTGGATAACACAAATGAAATTGATTCCCTGACCGCCCATCTTATGAGTCTTGTCTTGTTGGTTTGTTGTACTATTCTATACCTCTCTCGATTGATCGAAAGACGTTCGACAGCTGGGAGGGCCTATCGTGAGGGAACTCTCCTTTTCATGGTAGGCAAATTTAAAGAGAGAGATGCGTATGTCCACGGTGATCAAGGTAGAGCGACTCCTACTTTAAAAGAGGTTGGTTTTATCGAAACTGTTAAATCCGCTTTCATTAAAGAAAAAATAGAAGCCCTTGGTTTGGCAGATGTCAATTCGTATGGCAATGTGGACTCGACTCAGGATGAGGATTCCGCTTTTCATACTGCTGCTATGAGCTGAAAGAGCTGGTAAACTATCTCACTAAACGAAAAGAAAAAGCACATATGGGTTGACCTTGTTACAAGTGGCGGGGGCTAGCTAAAGAAGGTCAGTCGAACTAGGTTAGGACCCTTGATTTGGTTCAGCTAGGTTCTTCCATGTGAAAATGTATGTGTATCCGTATCTTCTGTTTGTTTATACGTTTGGAGAAACCTGCTAAGCCCGCCTTTCTTATCTAGTGTGATTCAATCTTTCAGCTCAAACTTTCCTCTCGTCCAACGGAAAAGGTAGGAGTACGACTACCTTTTCCTTTTCTTGCCCGAGCCAAGGGATCATTCAGTTTTTACCAAAAAGTTCGTTATCTATTAGTTTCCGTAATCGAATGTATTTCTCATTTCATGTTAGATCCTCCAAGAGCTTCCTAGTCTGTAGTAGACGAAACCTTGGACTTCTATTGGACTTATAGCATTGCCTGGTGAGCTCGCCATTAAGGGTTGGCCTTACAGGAGATCGAGCAGCCTTTCTATCCTTGCTTGGTATGCTTTCTCGCTTATCGTGAAACTTGCCAACTAGCCAAACTGAGAGGGAGAGGGATCATGTCAATCAATTTTTATGTGCATTTTGTCCGTCCTGTACTTGCCTGCTTAGCTTTCTTAGCCAACATCTCCGGTTTCTCCCGAACCAAGAGGTTCGCTTATCCATACCCAACAGTTACACTTTCAGCTGAAAGACTTATTTTTTTTTCATAAAGTCGGTTCATAGATCAAGAAAGAATGAAGCTGCTTACAGGGACGGTTACGCGATACGTCTTTTCATACTCGCCTTTTCTTTAACCCTGCTATCAACTGAGTCATTCTCGTTTGTTGCTTTAAGGGGTCTCCCCATTGTAGATTACTAGGATTGGTTCTCGCATCCCTGTGCCAAAAAGTATGGGCAAGTTTGGTTTGAGCGTTCATCGATTGGGTGGATCTATATGCTCCGGAGGGGTGAGACGAGGTGTAGCGCATCTGTTTTGGGTATGTTGTCCGCTAAAGGTTTTAGGAAATGGGTACAAATTTTGTACATAGATCATCTGTGGTCACAATCCTTTTAAGGAAGATGCTCCCAAATAATCGGTGAACAATAGCCTTTAAAAAAGTTTCAGAGAGCAAGAAGAGATAGAACAGAGAATAGGAGTGAGTCGTGCA
>NW_019273429.1:0-1145 GCF_002738345.1 Cucurbita maxima
ATGATAAATCATCAAGCCTTATCATTCCTCACAAAACTTTCGAAAAACGACGATCGTGACTTGGTTTTTTCAGCACGTACTTAAAACATCCGAGATTTAGGGTTCCGAAGTAGGGTTCGATTTGAAGTACTCTGTTGACGGTTTTATGCACTCCGTTTCTTAGAAATAATATGATAAATCATCAAGCCTTATCATTCCTCACAAAACCTTCGAAAAACGACGATCGTGACTCGGTTTTTTCAGCACGTACTACAAACTTCCCTGTTAGGGTTTCGGAAGAAGGGTTCCATTTGAAGAACTCTTTTACTGTTTTACGCCCTCCGTTTCTTAGAAATAATATGATAAATCATCAAGCCTTATCATTCCTCACAAAACTTTCGAAAAACGACGATCGTGACTTGGTTTTTTCAGCACGTACTACAAACTTCCCTGTTAGGGTTTCGGAAGAAGGGTTCCATTTGAAGAACTCTTTTACTGTTTTACGCCCTCCGTTTCTTAGAAATAATATGATAAATCATCAAGCCTTATCATTCCTCACAAAACTTTCGTAAAACGACGATCGTGACTTTGTTTTTTCAGCACGTACTTAAAACTTCTGAGATTTAGGGTTACGAAGTAGGGTTCGATTTGAAGAACTCTGTTGACGGATTTATGCACTTCGTTTCTTAGAAATAATATGATAAATCATCAAGCCTTATCATTCCTCACAAAACTTTCGAAAAACGACGATCGTGACTCGGTTTTTTTAGCACGTACTTCAAACTTCCACGATTTGGGTTTTCCGAAGTAGGGTTCGATTTGAAGAACTCTGTTGACGATTTTATGCACATCGTTTCTTAGAAATAATATGATAAATCATCAAGCCTTATCATTCCTCACAAAACTTTCGAAAAACGACGATCGTGACTCGGTTTTTTCAGCACGTACTTAAAACTTCCGAGATTTAGGGTTCCGAAGTAGGGTTCGATTTGAAGAACTCTGTTGACGGTTCTTTGCACTCCATTTCTAAGAAATAATATGATAAATCATCAAGCCTTATCATTCCTCACAAAACTTTCGAAAAACGACGATCGTGACTCGGTTTTTTTAGCACGTACTTCAAACTTCCACGATTTGGGTTTCCGAAGTAGGGTTCGATTTGAAGA
>NW_019273429.1:1570-4703 GCF_002738345.1 Cucurbita maxima
ATTTGGGTTTCCGAAGAAGGGTTCGATTTGAAGAACTCTGTTGACGTTTTTATGAACTCCGTTTCTTAGAAATAATATGATAAATCATCAAGCCTGATCATTCCTCACAAAACTTTCGAAAAACGACGATCGTGACTTGGTTTTTTCAGCACGTACTTAAAACTTCCGAGATTTAGGGTTCCGAAGTAGGGTTCGATTTGAAGAACTCTGTTGACGGTTCTTTGCACTCCGTTTCTTAGAAATAATATGATAAATCATCAAGCCTTATCATTCCTCACAAAACTTTCGAAAAACGACGATCGTGACTCGGTTTTTTTAGCACGTACTTCAAATTTCCCAGATTTGGGTTTCCGAAGTAGGGTTCGATTTGAAGAACTCTGTTGACGGTTTTATGCACTCCGTTTCTTAGAAATAATATTCTAAATCATCAAGCCTTATCATTTCTCACAAAACCTTCAAAAAACGACGATCGTGACTCGGTTTTTTCAGCACGTACTTAAAACTTCCGAGATTTCGGGTTCCGAAGTAGGGTTCGATTTGAAGAACTCTGTTGACGGTTTTATGCACTCCGTTTCTTAGACATAATATGATAAATCATCAAGCCTTATCATTCCTCACAAAACCTTCGAAAAACGACGATTGTGACTCGGTTTTTTTAGCACGTACTTCAAACTTCCACGATTTGGGTCTTCCGAAGTAGGGTTCGATTTGAAGAACTCTGTTGACGATTTTATGCACTTCGTTTCTTAGAAATAATATGATAAATCATCAAGCCTTATCATTCCTCACAAAACTTTCGTAAAACGACGATCGTGACTTTGTTTTTTCAGCACGTACTTAAAACTTCTGAGATTTAGGGTTACGAAGTAGGGTTCGATTTGAAGAACTCTGTTGACGGTTTTATGCACTTCGTTTCTTAGAAATAATATGATAAATCATCAAGCCTTATCATTCCTCACAAAACTTTCGAAAAACGACGATCATGACTTGGTTTTTTCAGCACGTACTTAAAACTTCCGAGATTTAGGGTTCCGAAGTAGGGTTCGATTTGAAGTACTCTGTTGACGGTTTTATGCACTCCATTTCTTAGAAATAATATGATAAATCATCAAGCCTTATCATTCCTCACAAAACCTTCGAAAAACGACGATCGTGACTCGGTTTTTTTAGCACGTAATTAAAACTTCCCAGATTTGGGGTTCCGAAGTAGGGTTCGATTTGAAGAACTCTATTGACGTTTTTATGCACTCCGTTTCTTAGAAATAATATGATAAATTATCAAGCCTTATCATTCCTCACAAAACCTTCGAAAAACGACGATCGTGACTCGGTTTTTTTAGCACGTACTTCAAACTTCCACGATTTGGGTTTTCCGAAGTAGGGTTCGATTTGAAGAACTCTGTTGACGATTTTATGCACATCGTTTCTTAGAAATAATATGATAAATCATCAAGCCTTATCATTCCTCACAAAACTTTCGAAAAACGACGATCGTGACTCGGTTTTTTCAGCACGTACTTAAAACTTCCGAGATTTAGGGTTCCGAAGTAGGGTTCGATTTGAAGAACTCTGTTGACAGTTCTTTGCACTCCATTTCTTAGANTTCCACGATTTGGGTTTCCAAAGAAGGGTTCCATTTGAAGAACTCTTTTATTTTTTTACGCACTCCGTTTCTTAGAAATAATATGATAAATCATCAAGCCTTATCATTCCTCACAAAACTTTCGAAAAACGACGATCGTGACTCGGTTTTTTTAGCACGTACTTCAAACTTCCACGATTTGGGTTTCCAAAGTAGGGTTCGATTTGAAGAACTCTGTTGACGTTTTTATGCACTCCGTTTCTTAGAAATAATATGATAAATAATCAAGCCTTATCATTCCTCACAAAACTTTCGAAAAACAACGATCGTGACTTTGTTTTTCAGCACGTACTTAAAACTTCCGAGATTTAGGGTTCCGAAGTAGGGTTCGATTTGAAGAACTCTGTTGACGGTTTTATGCACTCCGTTTCTTAGACATAATATGATAAATCATCAAGCCTTATCATTCCTCACAAAACTTTCGAAAAACGACGATCGTGACTCGGTTTTTTTAGCACGTACTTCAAATTTCCCAGATTTGGGTTTCCGAAGTAGGGTTCGATTTGAAGAACTCTGTTGACGGTTCTTTGCACTCCGTTTCTTAGAAATAATATGATAAATCATCAAGCCTTATCATTCCTCACAAAACTTTCGAAAAACGACGATCGTGACTTTGTTTTTCAGCACGTACTTAAAACTTCCGAGATTTAGGGTTCCGAAGTAGGGTTCGATTTGAAGAACTCTGTTGACGGTTCTTTGCACTCCGTTTCTTAGAAATAATATGATAAATCATCAAGCCTTCTCATTCCTCACAAAACTTTCGAAAAACGACGATCGTGACTCGGTTTTTTTAGCACGTACTTCAAATTTCCCAGATTTGGTTTTCCAAAGAAGGATTCGATTTGAAGAACTCTGTTGACGGTTTTATGCACTCCGTTTCTTAGAAATAATATTCTAAATCATCAAGCCTTATCATTTCTCACAAAACCTTCAAAAAACGACGATCGTGACTCGGTTTTTTTAGCACGTACTACAAACTTCCCTGTTTGGTTTTCCAAAGAAGGATTCGATTTGAAGAACTCTGTTGACGGTTTTATGCACTCCGTTTCTTAGAAATAATATTCTAAATCATCAAGCCTTATCATTTCTCACAAAACCTTCAAAAAACGACGATCGTGACTCGGTTTTTTTAGCACGTACTTTAAACTTCCACGATTTGGGTTTCCGAAGTAGGGTTCGATTTGAAGAACTCTGTTGATGTTTTTATGCACTCCGTTTCTTAGAAATAATATGATAAATCATCAAGCCTTATCATTCCTCACAAAACTTTCGAAAAACGACGATCGTGACTCGGTTTTTTTAGCACGTACTTCAAACTTCCACGATTTGGGTTTCCGAAGTAGGGTTCGATTTGAAGAACTCTGTTGACGGTTTTATGCACTCCGTTTCTTAGAAATAATATGATAAATCATCAAGCCTTATCATTCCTCACAAAACTTTCGAAAAACGACGATCGTGACTCGGTTTTTTTAGCACGTACTTAAAATTTCC
>NW_019273429.1:4954-5160 GCF_002738345.1 Cucurbita maxima
TTTCTTAGAAATAATATGATAAATCATCAAGCCTTATCATTCCTCACAAAACTTTCGTAAAACGACGATCGTGACTTATTTTTTTCAGCACGTACTTAAAACTTCTGAGATTTAGGGTTACGAAGTAGGGTTCGATTTGAAGAACTCTGTTGACGGTTTTATGCACTTCGTTTCTTAGAAATAATATGATAAATCATCAAGCCTTA
>NW_019273430.1:0-5149 GCF_002738345.1 Cucurbita maxima
TTTTTCAATTTTATTGATTTGTTTGAGTGATTTTATTTGATTTTATTTCAATTTGTCAAACTAATTACTTTACGTGCTAGATCAAAATAAGATGCATAAAAAGAACTTGTAGTAATTAGTTTATTCATCGACCTTTAAGCTTAAAAGTAACTTAAAATATTGCAATATTGGGATTCAATCGCCTATTATGAAATTAGGCTCGAACTAAAAAAATAATATTTTTAAAAGATGGAAAAATTCATGAACCAACCAAAATATGTATTCAAAGATGAAAAATTCACAACAACAATCACAAACAATATTAATAAACATCTTGTCTTCTGGTTTGTCACAATTTCAAACATGAACAAACCTCAATTTCGAGCCGGTGAGTATTATGGATCATAATCGACAATACTTTGCAAGTAGCTTTGAGCATTCACAAAAGGTCGAAAGTTGAATTTCTTTTGAATTGTAACCGAATAACATATGATTATTGTTGAATTTCTAAAAAATACACCACAAATTTCATTTATAGATATAAATGGAACCATTGATATAAAACCGTGATTATATAATTGCATCTTCACTAACAAACCCACCTCAGAGTGATCATCTTCACTAGAGGCTGCAAATTAAGTAGCCTTCCTCGATTACTCAAAAGTGAAGTTTTAAGAAGTAATATTTGAGCAAGAAAAATCATGTTACATGTTTCTGGGATACCACGGAGACATCAATGCAAGCAATCACTACCACCCGAAGTTTCTTTGATATTGTAGATGGATCTACGAGACTCATCCCTCTGATGTGAAAGAGTAGTTATATCCAACATTCTTACTTGTGTGCCTCTTACAATACTCTCAACAAATGGATCGCTTGATCTATTATACTCTACTTTACTTTCTCTTGATAACGGTGTGGTATTGACACAACTCATATTGCCGATAATCATCACTTACATCCTAAACCAGAGTATAGCGGTCGACTATCGTCAAGGACCCATTCACCATTTCAATCATTTCTCTAAATTTTATGATGCTCTAGTGTTAGATTTCATGGGAATATTGCACTAGTAAAGTCTTGAAATGTCTATATATCAAAACTGTTTAACACTTTTCAAATCTTGATTTTTGGCTGTTTGTGTTTTTTTTTTTTTTTTTTTTGTGTTCCTAATCTTCTTTTTGTGTTTTTGTTACATTTTTTTTAATTATTTTAGCAATTAGCCAATTTAATCAATTCTTCCTTTATGTTTTTTTTTTTAATTATGTTAGCCATTACTTTTGGCTAATTTAATCTATTCTATTTATTTTTTTTTTTTTTTTTTTTGCTATTGATGGACGTATCTTTCTGAAACATACTAAATAAAACTAAATAATTGGTTAAGAGAGGATATGAGATATAACTTATTGTTAAATCTCTTTCCATATGAGAATAACTCATTCTCATGTCCATCTTTGCAACCATGTACTAAATTAAGGATTTTATTTCAAGGACAAAATTAAAGTTGTAGTTAGTCAATTATAATATTAGACGTGCTAGTTTTCAAACTACTTTAAATAGGTGTAAAGAAAGCATGAGAATAACTTAGTTTCACTAATCTGACACGTGTTGGGCATGTACTGAACACTTGTTAATATAATGGATGCATTACAAATTTATAATCCAGCATTTCGTATCATACCCTTGAGTTTGAATATATTTTGAGAGTGAAACGTACCTTAAGCTTTTTTTTAAGTATACAAACATATAAACTTATTTATATGAATTTATTTCTAATATAAAATTGATAAATTTTTTGAAATAATTCTTTTTAATTAATGTATCGTTATCACATCGGTGTCCTAGTTTTTTACAAATGACATGTTACCATATCTATTTGGTATCATATTTATGTCTCGTATCTATATCTCATTTTTATTTTTGTGACTCTGAGATATTTTGCTTTTATAAATAGATATTTTCACGAAAATATGTTTAATTTATGTTGAGATGGAGAATAAAAATTGACACTTGAGGACGTTGATACTTGAGACTTTGATTCCTCTTAGTGTGAAGCTTGCATCTTGCAATTACTTGGGTAGAGAATGTGTTTCACTTAAAATTCACTCAAGAGAAAATAATCAAATAACGAACCATATGCGAGAGAGGATAACTTTTTTTTTTTTTTTATTCTTTGAGAAATAAGAAAGAATAAAAATTAAAACATGACATGAATGACATCTTCTTGAATCATTGTTTTGTTCTAGTAAATGTATATAAAAAAAAAAACCTTATATATTTTTAGATATAATTTAAGATTACCTATTTAATAAAACTCCATCCAAACTTCTACTCATAAATTTAGTTATTATTTGTATACAATTGTTAACATGTAAGAAAATACACGTACAAAATATTTATACTTTTGGTAATACACTAGTCTCGGTTGTTTGACTAAAACAATGCAATCATTGTCCAAACTAAAGAATTTGATTCGAAGCTATCTCCTAAAAGAGGGAGGCTCAATTAGACTTTGTTGTAAGATTCGATCATATCAATTTAAATAGCGTTCTCCACAACTATAAATATCGAACTCCAAAGTATTCACGAGCAAAGTAAGTTTGTTGAAACTATCTATAAAAGTGTTCCAAAGTGAGTTGTGGAGAAGATTTGCCTTAAAATCTAGTTCCAATTAAGGGTGTCAACGATGGGAAAATTTCAGAGGTGGTAGATATAATTTATTTTACAAGCGTGTGGTGAACGGTCTTTTCAGTCTCATATAGGCTACGGTCTTTTCAGTCTCATAATTTTATATTATTGTGATATTTGTTCCCAAATTTTATATTATTGTGATAGAAGCTATAAATGACCATTATATTCATTGGTCAGATATTGCAATTGTGAAGAAGTGAAGAAGTTCTCTTTATAGAAGTATTTGGAGATGCGGGGTGGTATCGATCCCCACAATTTTTGCATCACAAAACCCTAAATTTTTCGTCATCAATAATATTGAAAATGAAGAAATATTGCTACACAACAAGGTCATGAATAAGGAGGGTATCAATCCCCGTACCTCTCACATGCAAAGCGAGCGCTCTACCATCTAAGCTACATACCCATGATTTTGACATCCTAAAACCCTAAATGTCCCATCATCAATAATAGTGAAAATAAAAAAATATCAAAATATTAATAACAAATAGTTTGTTTTGGTGATGCGGGGCATCGATAATTGTGAAAATGAAAAAATATTATAACAAATTAAATACTTTCTTTTGGAGATGCAGGTTATCAATCTCCGTACAACTCGCATGCAAAGCGAGCGCTCTACCGTCTAAGCTACATCTTCACAATTTTTACGTCACAAAAACATAAATGATTCGTCGTGAATAATAGTGAAAATGAAAAAATATCGCTACTCATTATGTCATAAATAAGAAAAAATTGAATAGAAATAAAATATTACATCATAGAACCCTAAATTTCCCATCATCAATAATAGTGAAAATGAAGAAAATCTAGAAATGCAGGGTATCGATCCCCATATCTCTTGCATGCAAAGCAAGTGCTCTACCATCTAAGCTATATCCCCACAATTCTTATATCATAAAGTCCTAAGCATCTCGTCATCTGTAATAGTGAAAATGAAAAACTATCCCAGCTCATTATGTCCTAAATAAGAAAAAATTGAAAAGATAAGAAAAAATTGAAAAGAAATAATATATTTAGTAATCGATTCAATTGAAGATGCAAGGTAATGATCCCCATACTTTCCACATGGGAAATGAACACCCTAAATGCCCCTTCATCAATAATTGTGAAAATGAAAAAGTATATCTGCATATTATGTCATAAATAAGGAAATATTGAATAGAAATTAAATATTAATAATAAAATAGTTTCTTTTGGAGATGCGAGGTATCGATCCCCGTACCTCTCACATGCTAAGCGAAGCTACATCCCTACAATTCTTGCATCACAAAACCCTAAATTTTCCATCATCAATAATAGTGAAAATGAACGAATATCGGTACTCAACATGTCATGAATAAGAAAAAATTGAAAAGAAGTAATTTTCAAAATAGTGACATGAAAAACTATCCTGGCTCATTATGTCGTAAATAAGAAAAAATTGAAAAGAAATAATATATTTAGTGATTGATTCATTTTGGAGATGCAAGGTATCAACCTCGTAACTTTCCACATCAGAAGTGAGTGCTCTACTATCTGAGCTACATCCCCACAATTCGTACTACAATATCTTGAAGGGGTATTTTGAGAATCAAACTCGAGACCTCTCACACCCAAAGCAAGAATCATACCACTAGACCAAATGCCCTTGTTTTACCACTTGAAACATATGTATGAAGCCTTAGGCCTAGGTATTAAGGTCGTATTTTGTCATATTGCAGGAAACACATGAAGTCCTTAGATGTAGAATGTGTATGAGAGAATAAAGCCTTGGGATGGGATGTTAAGAAAGACTATGAGTACTAAGAAAGTGATGGTACGTATAAAATAACGTGTCTTGGAGAATAAAGCCTAGGGATGATATGTTAAGAAAGACTTGAGTATTAAGAGCATGATGGTAAGTATAAAATGTCGAATATGAAGTTAGGTTGATGTCAAATATGAAGAATCACACTACTAAACCAAATGCCTTTTCTTGAACATCCAATATTTTTAGCTTTTACTCAAATATATTTTCTCTTAGTGGGAGGACATTGTTATAATATAAAAGGGTTATCAAATAAACCGACAACCCAACAAAAAAAAACAAACTAAATCAATTTGGGTTGGATTGATTCGGTTCAGTTCATCCATTTGTTTGATTTAATTTTTCCATTTTGTCTCGTATGACAAGAAAATAAAGTTGTATTGAATGCACCTTAGTTTCATTTATGAGAAACTCAATGAAACACATTAATAGTACTCAGAGTTGGAGTCTATAAGCATTTCATGAACTTCAATGCAATTCATGCTTCATTAAAGATGAGATAAACTTTGGGGAACTTTAAATTACTTCATGTGGAGTTTCAATTATTATATGCTAGTTACCATCTTTCGGATTAACTAATTGGACACGAATTCATGAATTTATGGAAATTTTTGTGTAATTATCAACTACAACTTATGTTTTAAAATTTTTAGGACATAATTTAGGTAGCTGTTTTTATAAGTCATAAACTTG
>NW_019273431.1:0-5142 GCF_002738345.1 Cucurbita maxima
GTGTTCGTTCTAGATCTTATCAAAATTTGGAGGAGATCCAACAGTTGAGATTTGAGTTTGAAGGATTTTGCTTGGATGGTCACTGTAGATGCTCTGATTCTAATTAGAGTGGCATTTCTCTAATTATCCATTCTTTCAGGGGTATTTTGGTAATTTTTCACTTTTTGAATATTTTATTATTATTTTTCTCGAAAAAAAAATCCATAATTTTTCTACAAATTCCTCATTGCTTTTTGATCATTTCCCCCTTATTTTGAATCTTGAGATTCCTTCTAGATAAGGAATTACAAATCGGGAAAGATTTTTTATAATTGATAAAATGACTTTTTTGCTGTTTTCATTTAGTTTTTCATTTCCAATCCTTTTTAAAAGGCATTTTAACTCCTTGAAATCACTTGTTAGGGTACTCAATTGACTAAGTCCCTTGTTCTTGCTTAAAACTTTAATTTTTTTCCTTTCTATCCTTTGGGTCTTTCATGAGTGGCTTATTCTTATGGGAGATAATTTTCTTCACGTTTGGGGTGTTACATATACATACTCGTTACAAACACAAAATAAGAAGCATACTCAAAAGAAGAACAAAAAATACTATTTTAAAAACAGAGGTTAGTCCATGGCCACACTCCAATGTCTGCTCTCATCCACGACCAACTCTTAGTTACTTGAAAAAAAAATGATAAACATGGAGTGAGTAAAACTTAGTAAGTAGCCTACTAATAGGGTCTTAATCGCGACCTTAAGCTAGGACATTACTTCTTGTTATGTTTACAGGATCTTGTAGCTAAGAGGTCATCGTGTCATGTATCATATACTGATCTTGAAAACCTTCCTCTAAAATAACCTTCAATTTTCTCCCCATGAACACATGAGTGGTGTCGTCATAATCATGTAAGCCTACTGGTAAATCGTGGTGCAGGACATCTCGTTTAGCTGATGGGAAAGGTAGGCCTATCATAACATCCAGCTCATGATACATATTGCAGGATATCCTACCTAAAGAGGAATAGGGGCCTTTTAGTACACATCGTAATGGCAGATAATGGTTACTTATGGGTATGGATCCTAGCAACTTATTTAGCATGTTATTCACATAGTTCTAGGTACTTGGTACATGGATTATTGATGAACCTAGGTTTATACATAATGTCTTGGGATAGGCTTTAGGAGTTGAGGTTTTAGCTTAGGAAAACATTAGAGGGTAACCTAACATGGACTGATTTGTGTGAAAACCTACTACCACTTTGAGGACCTCTTTTCTTTACCAAACTTATGGGTAAACTTATTTAGAAGGTGCAGGAACAAGTTTGGAAATGAATAGTGGACTATAGTTCTCGAATTCGAGGTAAACCCATGAACACGATACCCCAAAACAAAAAACTTGTATCTCTCGATTGGGTACTCGATTAAGCTTGCTTCTTGCCCCTAATAGTCTACCCTAATTCATAATTTATAGACGGATTTTTCACTACCATTGAAACATCTAGAATTTCTATAATTTCATTATTGATTTTTATTAATCTTCTGCCAGAAAAATCTTCTCCCAGAAAAATCTTCTCCGATCGGAGCCTTCCTTTTTTAAGCACCTTGTAATTATTGTTCTATAAAAAATTGAATGATTCGGGAAGTTTATAAAAATTAGAAAAAGTACCATTTTCTCAATGTTTTTTCAATTGTACTTGTTCTTTGCTTCTAGATACAACTTAGTAGGGATTATACACGGTCTCTTATTGGAGACCTTGAGTGTTGCAAATTCTCCTCTCCTTTGAAAACTTTCGGTCATCGAAAGTGCTTATTCTAAAATAGGTCAGGGTACAAGGTTCTTATTTGCCTTCTGTTTCCCAAGTGGCTTCTTCTACTCTATGATTCTTCCATAGGACCTTAACAAGAGCGATTTCCTTGTTTCTCAATCTTTTGAATTTCTTGTCTATTATTTGAATCGGGTCTTCTTTATACGTTAGGTCATCTCTCAAGAAGAGAGTTTCATGAGCTAGTACGTGCGAAGGATCTAGGGTATACTTCCGTAGTATGGATACATGAAAGATATTACGTACTGCAGACAAATTTGGGCATTGCCCGATTCTATAGGCCACATATCCAATCCTTTCTAATATCTCAAAAGGACGGATAAACCTAGGGCTTAGCTTACCTTTTTACCCTACCTGTGCACCCCTCTCATGTGGAACTTTTAGGAATATATGATCCCCTACCTACAATTCCATGTCCTTGCGCCTTAGGTCTACATAGCTTTTCTCTCGGCTTTGTGTGGTTTGTATCCTAGCTTTAATCTTCTGGACTGCGGCGTTGGTAATTTGCACCAGCTACTGCCCAATAGTTGTCGTTTGCCCCCTTCTTCCTAAAAGATAGGGGATCGAAATCTTCGTCCGTAGAGAACCTCGTATGTGGCCATTTGTATGGTGGCTTGACAACTATTATTATAAGCAAATTTCATAAGGGGTAGGTACTTATCTCATTTTCCTGCAAAATCATTCACATATACCCTCAACATGTCTTCCAATATTTGCTTGAGCATTTCTGTTTGACCATCTGTTTATGGGTGGAATGTCGTACTATAACTGTGTACCCAATGCCTTTTGTTGAATTTTCCAGAAGCGAGATTTAAATCTGGCATCTCGGTCTAATACTATTGCCTTCTGTTGAATTTCCAGAAGCGTACCGAATACCTTTACTGATGAATATTCATTTTTAATGTTAGCAAGAGTAGCTCAGTTGGGAGATTGTTAGACGGAAGATTTGAAGGTCACACGTGTTTTATCCACGTTCAACGCACCTGATACAAGTTTATTACCTGACCATACAATCTAAAAACATAACTTGCTTATTCAATCTAAAATTATTGATTATTTCTTTTTTAAATATAATGAATTAGTGGAAGTACCTTTACTTATGAATTTTCATTTTTAATATTAGCAGGGATAGCTCTATTGGGAGAACGTCAGATTGAAGATTTGAAGGTCACGTGTTTGATCAACACGTTCACCACACCTGATTCTAGTTGCATAACCCGACTATTCAATCTAAAATTAGTCATTATTCCTTTCTGAAATCTCAATGAATTATCGGAAATACCTAACGTGTTCTAGTTCACCACACCTTATACAAGTTGGATAACTTGAATATCTTATTAAAAATGAGTGATTATTTCTATTTAAAATTAAAATGAATTAGCGAAAATACCTTTAGGATGAATTTTCATTTTTAATGTTAGTGTGGATAGCTCAGTTGAGAGAGCGTTAGATTGAAGATCTAAAGGTCTCATATTCGATCTTGCATAATTTGACTCTTCAATTTAAAATTAGTGATTATTTCTTTCTAAAATTTCAATTAATTAGCGGAAATACCTTTACTTAAAAACTTTCATTTTTAATGTTAGCGGGGATAGCTCAGTTTGGAGAGCGTCAAATTTAAGATTTGAAGGTCACGTGTTCGATCTCCATGTTCACCACACCTGTTTCGCAAAACCTGACTATTCAATAAAAAAATTAGTCATTATTCCTTGTTAAAATCTCAATGAATCAGCTAAAATACCTTTACTGATGAATTTTCATTTCTAGTGATTGCGGGGATAGCTCAGAGAGAGCGTCAGATTGAATATCTGAAGGTCACGTGTTTGATCCACTTTCACCACACTTGGTTCACGTTACATAATTTGACTATAAAATTAGTGATTATTTATGTTTTTGATCCATGTTCACTGCATTAGCGATTATTTCTTTTTAAAAACTCAACTCTAATGATTGCAGGGATAGCTCAGTTGGGAGAGCGTCAGACTAAAGATCTGAAAGTCACGTGTTTGATCCACGTTCAAACTAAAATTAGTGGAAACACCTTTGCATTATGAATTTTCAATTTTAATATTAGTGTGGAGAGCGTCATAGTGAAGAGGAAACGTGTTCGATCCACGTTCATTTATTTTAATGTTAAGCATAGATAGTGTGTCTGTAGATCTAAAGATAGCGTGGTGGATTCCTAATTCTTTATTTGACTATAAATGCTCGGTAAGACATTTAGTAAAATGACTCATTTTATTGTTCTTATTGCATGGAACAATAAAATTGATCTTCCCTTAGAATTGTCAATACATTCTACTTTCAATGTTGCTAAGTTGAGTCCCTTTGAAGGTGATGATTTTTCTGATTCGATGACGAATCCTGAAGAGGGGATGATGATAAGAATCACGGTGTACATTCTACTTTCAATGTTACTGAGTTGAGTTCTTTTGATGTAGGTGATGATTTTTTTGATTCGAGGACGAATCCTTTTGAAGAGGGGGATGATGATAAAAATCACGGTGTTCCAACTAGACATTTTACACAACCCAAGGCCAAGAAGATTCAATAAGCATTCATGCTTCATCTACAAAATTTGATAGGCTAGGTTCAACCATCATTTCATGTGTTACTAGCTGATTCGTTTGAGTCAATACCATTTGGAGATTCAAAAGTAAATATTTGCACAGTTGAAGTAGCGGATGAAGTTGCAAGTATCATTTCATAATGGTTAGAAAACTTTATTTATTATTTTAATTTCATAAAGTTTGTAAGGCTCAAATTGACTTCGTCTTCTGTGGAGATTTAAAGGGATCGAGATTAAATCACGGGCACTAACTTTTTTTGTGGGGATACTATAAATACCCACAAATTATTATGTAAAAGCATATTTGTGATCAATGAAATTGATCTCTCAAGTTGAGAGGTTCCCTCTTATAGAAATCTGACCATATCTTTGTCGTTTTTAAGTTTCATGCAATTCCTGTGGTAGATTGCATCTGAGATATTTAATCAAGCCTTGATCAATTTGATTGTGGAGTGACTCAATTTAAAAAAAGGTTTCAAATCTTGCTTCTCACTCTTCAACTGTAATACAAACAAAGGTACGAAGTAACACTAACAAAGGTACAAAGTAATACAAACAAAGGTACAAAGTAATACAAACAAAGGTACAAAGTAACACTAACAAAGGTACTACAAAGTAACACTAACAAAGGTACTACAAAGTAACACTAACAAAGGTACAAAGCTCATAAAAGTTTTTTTAATCTAAAATACCATTGAACGGTCTTTTCAGTCTCAAAGTGAAGAAACTCATACTGAAAAAAATCATTTCTTTCTTTTGGAGATGCGG
>NW_019273432.1:0-5141 GCF_002738345.1 Cucurbita maxima
TCTACATCATCAAGCCATATAATTCCTCACAAAACACTTGTCAAACGTCGACCGTGACTCGGTTTTTTTAGAACGTACTACAAACTTCCCTGTTTGGGTTTCCGAAGAAGGGTTCAATTTGTAGAACACTTTTACTGTTTTATGCACTCCGTTTCTTAGAAATATTATTCTACATCATCAAGCCTTATCATTCTTCACAAAACTTTCGGAAAAAGTAGATCGTGACTCGGTTTTTTTATCACGTACTAAAAACTTCCCTGTTTGGGTTTCCGAAGAAGGGTTCGATTTGAAGAACTCTTTTACTGTTTTATGCACTCCGTTTCTTAGAAATAATATTCTACATCATCAAGCCATATCATTCCTCACAAAACTTTCGACAAATGTCGATCGTGACTCGGTTTTTTTACCACGTACTAAAAACTTCCCTGTTTGGGTTTCCGAAGAAGGGTTCGATTTGAAGAACTCTTTTACTGTTTTATGCACTCCGTTTCTTAGAAATAATATTCTACATCATCAAGCCATATAATTCCTCACAAAACACTTGTCAAACGTCGACCGTGACTCGGTTTTTTTAGAACGTACTACAAACTTCCCTGTTTGGGTTTCCGAAGAAGGGTTCAATTTGAAGAACTCTTTTACTGTTTTATGCACTCCGTTTCTTAGAAATAATATTCTACATCATCAAGCCATATCATTCCTCACAAAACACTTGTCAAACGTCGACCGTGACTCGGTTTTTTTAGAACGTACTACAAACTTCCCTAGTTGGGTTTTCGAAGAAGGGTTCAATTTGTAGAACACTTTTACTGTTTTATGCACTCCGTTTCTTAGAAATATTATTCTACATCATCAAGCAATATCATTCCTCACAAAACACTTGTTAAACGTCGACCGTGACTCGGTTTTTTTAGAACGTACTACAAACTTCCCTAGTTGGGTTTCCGAAGAAGGGTTTAATTTGTAGAACTCTTTTACTGTTTTATGCACTCCGTTTCTTAGAAATAATATTCTACATCATCAAGCCATATCATTCCTCACAAAACTCTTGTCAAACGTCGACCGTGACTCGGTTTTTTTAGAACGTACTACAAACTTCCCTGTTTGGGTTTCCGAAGAAGGGTTCAATTTGTAGAACTCTTTTACTGTTTTATGCACTCCGTTTCTTAGAAATAATATTCTACATCATCAAGCCATATCATTCCTCACAAAACTCTTGTCAAACGTCGACCGTGACTCGGTTTTTTTAGCACGTACTAAAAACTTCCCTGTTTGGGTTTCCGAAGAAGGGTTCCATTTGAAGAACTCTTTTACTGTTTTATGCACTCCGTTTCTTAGAAATATTATTCTACATCATCAAGCCATATCATTCCTCACAAAACTCTTGTCAAACGTCGACCGTGACTCGGTTTTTTTAGCACGTACTAAAAACTTCCCTGTTTGGGTTTCCGAAGAAGGGTTCCATTTGAAGAACTCTTTTACTGTTTTACGCACTCCGTTTCTTAGAAATATTATTCTACATCATCAAGCCATATCATTCCTCACAAAACTCTTGTCAAACGTCGACCGTGACTCGGTTTTTTTAGCACGTACTAAAAAGTTCCCTGTTTGGGTTTCCGAAGAAGGGTTCCATTTGAAGAACTCTTTTACTGTTTTACGCACTCCGTTTCTTAGAAATATTATTCTACATCATCAAGCCATATCATTCCTCACAAAACTCTTGTCAAACGTCGACCGTGACTCGGTTTTTTTAGCACGTACTAAAAAGTTCCCTGTTTGGGTTTCCGAAGAAGGGTTCCATTTGAAGAACTCTTTTACTGTTTTACGCACTCCGTTTCTTAGAAATATTATTCTACATCATCAAGCCATATCATTCCTCACAAAACTCTTGTCAAACGTCGACCGTGACTCGGTTTTTTTAGCACGTACTAAAAAGTTCCCTGTTTGGGTTTCCGAAGAAGGGTTCCATTTGAAGAACTCTTTTACTGTTTTACGCACTCCGTTTCTTAGAAATATTATTCTACATCATCAAGCCATATCATTCCTCACAAAACTCTTGTCAAACGTCGACCGTGACTCGGTTTTTTTAGCACGTACTAAAAACTTCCCTGTTTGGGTTTCCGAAGAAGGGTTCCATTTGAAGAACTCTTTTACTGTTTTACGCACTCCGTTTCTTAGAAATATTATTCTACATCATCAAGCCATATCATTCCTCACAAAACTCTTGTCAAACGTCGACCGTGACTCGGTTTTTTTAGCACGTACTAAAAAGTTCCCTGTTTGGGTTTCCGAAGAAGGGTTCCATTTGAAGAACTCTTTTACTGTTTTACGCACTCCGTTTCTTAGAAATATTATTCTACATCATCAAGCCATATCATTCCTCACAAAACTCTTGTCAAACGTCGACCGTGACTCGGTTTTTTTAGCACGTACTAAAAAGTTCCCTGTTTGGGTTTCCGAAGAAGGGTTCCATTTGAAGAACTCTTTTACTGTTTTACGCACTCCGTTTCTTAGAAATATTATTCTACATCATCAAGCCATATCATTCCTCACAAAACTCTTGTCAAACGTCGACCGTGACTCGGTTTTTTTAGCACGTACTAAAAACTTCCCTGTTTGGGTTTCCGAAGAAGGGTTCGATTTGAAGAACTCTTTTACTGTTTTATGCACTCCGTTTCTTAGAAATAATATTCTACATCATCAAGCCATATCATTCCTCACAAAACTTTTGACAAACGTCGACCGTGACTCGGTTTTTTTATCACGTACTAAAAACTTCCCTGTTTGGGTTTCCGAAGAAGGGTTCGATTTCAAGAATTCTTTTACTGTTTTATGCACTCCGTTTCTTAGAAATATTATTCTACATCATCAAGCCATATCATTCCTCACAAAACACTTGTCAAACGTCGACCGTGACTCGGTGTTTTTAGAACGTACTACAAACTTCCCTAGTTGGGTTTCCGAAGAAGGGTTCAATTTGTAGAACTCTTTTACTGTTTTATGCACTCCGTTTCTTAGAAATAATATTCTACATCATCAAGCCATATCATTCCGCACAAAACACTTGTCAAACGTCGACCGTGACTCGGTTTTTTTAGAACGTACTACAAACTTCCCTGTTTGGGTTTCCGAAGAAGGGTTCAATTTGTAGAACTCTTTTACTGTTTTATGCACTCCGTTTCTTAGAAATAATATTCTACATCATCAAGCCATATAATTCCTCACAAAACACTTGTCAAACGTCGACCGTGACTCGGTTTTTTTAGAACGTACTACAAACTTCCCTGTTTGGGTTTCCGAAGAAGGGTTCAATTTGTAGAACTCTTTTACTTTTTTATGCACTCCGTTTCTTAGAAATAATATTCTACATCATCAAGCCATATCATTCCTCACAAAACTTTTGACAAACGTCGACCGTGACTCGGTTTTTTTATCACGTACTAAAAACTTCCCTGTTTGGGTTTCCGAAGAAGGGTTCGATTTGAAGAACTCTTTTACTGTTTTATGCACTCCGTTTCTTAGAAATAATATTCTACATCATCAAGCCATATCATTCCTCACAAAACTTTTGACAAACGTCGACCGTGACTCGGTTTTTTTATCACGTACTAAAAACTTCCCAGTTTGGGTTTCCGAACAAGGGTTCCATTTGAAGAACTCTTTTACTGTTTTATGCACTCCGTTTCTTAGAAATAATATTCTACATCATCAAGCCATATCATTCCTCACAAAACTTTTGACAAACGTCGACCGTGACTCGGTTTTTTTAGCACGTACTAAAAACTTCTTTGTTTAGGTTTCCGAACAAGGGTTCCATTTGAAGAACTCTTTTACTGTTTTATGCACTCCGTTTCTTAGAAATAATATTCTACATCATCAAGCCATATCATTCCTCACAAAACTTTTGACAAACGTCGACCGTTACTCGGTTTTTTTATCACGTACTAAAAACTTCCCTGTTTGGTTTTCCGAAGAAGGGTTCCATTTGAAGAACTCTTTTACTGTTTTATGCACTTTGTTTCTTAGAAATAATATTCTACATCATCAAGCCATATCATTCCTCACAAAACTTTTGACAAACGTCGACCGTGACTCGGTTTTTCTAGCACGTACTAAAAATTTCCCGGTTTGGGTTTCCGAAGAAGGGTTCGATTTAAAGAACTCTTTTACTGTTTTATGCACTCCGTTTCATAGAAATATTATTCTACATCATCAAGCCATATCATTCCTCACAAAACTTTTGACAAACGTCGACCGTGACTCGGTTTTTTTATCACGTACTAAAAACTTCCCTCCTCACAAAACTTTTGACAAACGTCGACCGTGACTCGGTTTTTTTATCACGTACTAAAAACTTCCCAGTTTGGGTTTCCGAAGAAGGGTTCCATTTGAAGAACTCTTTTACTGTTTTATGCACTCCGTTTCTTAGAAATAATATTCTACATCACCAAGCCATATCATTCCTCACAAAACTTTTGTCAAACCTCGACCGTGACTCGGTTTTTTTAGCACGTACTACAAACTTCCCTGTTTGGGTTTCCGAAGAAAGGTTCGATTTGAAGAACTCTTTTACTGTTTTATGCACTCCGTTTCTTAGAAATAATATTCTACATCACCAAGCCATATCATTCCTCACAAAACTTTTGACAAACGTCGACCGTGACTCGGTTTTTTTAGCACGTACTAAAAACTTCCTTGTTTAGGTTTCCGAACAAGGGTTCCATTTGAAGAACTCTTTTACTGTTTTATGCACTCCGTTTCTTAGAAATAATATTCTACATCATCAAGCCATATCATTCCTCACAAAACTTTTGACAAACGTCGACCGTGACTCGGTTTTTTTATCACGTACTAAAAACTTCCCTGTTTGGGTTTCCGAAGAAGGGTTCCATTTGAAGAACTCTTTTACTATTTTATGCACTTTGTTTCTTAGAAATAATATTCTACATCATCAAGCCATATCATTCCTCACAAAACTTTTGTCAAACGTCGACCATGACTCGGTTTTTTTAGCACGTACTAAAAACTTCCCGTTTGGGTTTCCGAACAAGGGTTCCATTTGAAGAAATCTTTTACTGTTTTATGCACTCCGTTTCTTAGAAATAATATTCTACATCATCATGCCATATCATTCCTCACAAAAC
>NW_019273433.1:0-2231 GCF_002738345.1 Cucurbita maxima
ATTCATGTCACATTGAAGAAGAATGAAGTATGATTGTTATAAATTTTGGTTGGGTTACAATTTAGAGTAATTTAGAGTTATTGTATTTTAAGACATTTTATTTACTTTAGGTTACATTTACCTCATGGCTAATTATGACCATAAAGTATGAAGGTTACAACTCTTGGAATGCCTTAAAGAGTTTCATTTTATAGGCTATATAAAGCCATAAATTGGTCATCTTTTAGTTCCTCCTCATTCTCCTGGATTTTCTCTTCAACTAGCTCATCATGGTCACTTTCCTCACTCTCTATGACTACTTGTCCATTCTTGAGGATCATGACTCTCTTGTTAGGACAATCACGACTAAGATGACCAATTTCTTGACATTTCTAACATTTGATGTCTCTATTTCTTTCTCGAATCTTCTTATATTCCTCCGCTTTCTCTTTACCCTTGGAAGTCTCATCTTTGTTCTTTTTGTCAAGATCATGCTTACCTCCAACTTTGAAATCTATCTTTTCAATATTTGCATTCTTTTTCCAAGTGTTAAAAGTAGTACTTACCTCCAACTTTGAAATCTATCTTTTCAATATTTGCATTCTTTTTCCAAGTGTTAAAAGTAGTAGACTTTGAAATACCATACCTCTTGGAGTTCTCCTTCTCCCAAGCTATTTTCCCTTTGAGCAAGGTGTAACAATTCTTGCATATCAAAGTACGCTTGCCTATCCACTTGATGAGCAAGTTGTCAGTTTAACCCACCGAGAAATCTAGTCATTGTATCTTCTTCATCTTCATCAATACATGCTCTATTCATAAGGGTCTACATTTCTTTGTAATATTCTTCAACACTTTTTGATCCCTGTTGTAAAGTAGAGTTTTTGCTTGAGTACTCGAGAATAATGCTTAGGAATGTACCTTTTTCTCATTAATGTCTTCAATTCCTCCCAAGTTTCAATTGGTTCTTCATAATTTCTCCTCCACTCTGATTTGAAAGATGTTCACCATATAATGGCGTAATCACAAAATTCATCCATAGCAAGCTTCAACTTTCTTTCTTCAATGAAATTATTGCAATCGAAGACATGCTCAATTTTGCTCTCATATTGCAAATACTCCTCTGGATCAGATCTCCTAAAGAAAGTTGGAATTTTTAGTTTTACTCCCTCGACTCCTTTTTCTTTTTCTCTCTCATACTGGTACTACCTCTCAATTCTTTTTTGTGCTAAAATTTCTCTACCCCTTCTTCTGACTCTTCCTCTCCCTAGACCGACATCTCTCCCTCCCCTAGGACTATGTCCCGCTAAAAGAGTGACATTGTCATCTTCTTCATTTTCAACTCCTTCATTCAAGAGTACTTCCTTCCTTTGAAGATTACTAAAGGCTATTTCAGTTCGCTTCATTCGGTCTGTCAATGTACTAATAACTTGATTCAAACGAGTAATTGTTCCGACCTATACTTCTCTCCACTTAGCTTCATTGATCTCCCCTCCATTTCCTCTGTCTTGGTTCATGATTGTACAAACAATAGCGGAATATGTTTAGGACCTCACACACTCAACTAACTGATTTTACTCTCGGGGACACTCGTGTTTATACACACAAAGGTAGGCTGTTTGGGAAAGTGACTAAATTATGATAAAAGTAGGCTAATATATCGGTAAAGCAATTCTGATAGTAACAAGCTAGTCAAGGAAATCAAGATAAGTTAATTATTAAATAACAACAAAATAAAAAAGACGTGAACAAAAAAATAAGGGACACGAAGATATTTTTGGATATAATTGCACACTGAAAAAAATGTCCTAAAAGGAAGGACGTGAAGATTTTAAGAACAATTTAACTCTCATTTTTACAGAATTCGGGAAATTTAGAAGTCATCTTCAAGCGTAAATTATGAAAAAAAATATATATATCAAACACAATGGTTCTAGATTTACATGGATGAAGAAAAATATGTGAATTGAAGTTTATTTGATCTTCAAATAAACATGCAAATGATAAAAAAAAAATGATAAATATCGTTTATAATCACAATCGTAAGAACAAATATGAGCATATTTTTTTTTTCAAGATCTCAACGTAATCTTTAGGAAGAAAATGAGAATAAAGTGAAAAGTTGATGAATAATGGAGGACATGACAGCAAGAAAATAAATGGACAAATTTAAAGAAAAGATAAACAATAACAGAAATGAAAGATAAAATCAATTCTAGAGTCGGCCACAAAGATGTAAGCTTAGGTTCTGATAC
>NW_019273433.1:2241-5198 GCF_002738345.1 Cucurbita maxima
GGCAACCCTAATCCTCAGCCCAACGACCCAAGCTTTTGTTGAAGCAAGAACCCTTGAATCAAAGTAATTAACACCTCCTTATACGAAATTTGGATCAACCAAGAGATAAGACTAGAATTAGATTACCTCTTATGATCGAAGATCTAGAAGCAAAATTTGGAAACCTCGTTCTAAATTGAGTCACTCCACAATCTAACTTTATCAAGGCTTGATTGAATGGCTCGGGTGCAATTCTACCACAAGAATTGCTTGAAACTTAGAAATGACAAATATGATGTTCGGATTTCTAAGGAAAACATCTCAATTTAAGATCTGAATTACATTCATCCACGGATCTGATTTATACATAATATATTATGGGTATTTATAGTCTCCCGACAAAAGACGTTTGTGGTCGGGATTCAATCCCGATCCCTTTTAATCTCCACAAAAGACGAAGTTAATTTCAACCATTTAACCATTGCAAAGTGAAAACGAAAAAAACAATAAAATCTTTTAACAAACGTTGATATGTTTGAGTGGTTAAAGAAATAAATTTGAAATCTATTGGACTTCACTCGTGTAAGTTCAAACCTTGTGGTTGACATTTTAAAGTATTCCAACTTCAACCGTGCAAATATTCAATTGTCCACCGTCAATCGTATCAGCTTCTAATTCTACAAATGATGGTTGAACCGATCCGATCCAATTTTGTAGATGAAGAATGAATGTTTGTTGAATCTTCTTTGCCTTGGATCGTGTAATAGATCCAGGTGGAACATTTGGAACACCGTTATTCTTATCACTTTCCACTACATTATTAGTACTATTGAGCTATGCACATGCTAGTTAGGGTAGTTTGAGCTTCTATTCCGCGGTCTTTTGAATATGGCCACTATGTTGTTAACCTGTTCCTTAAAAAGGGAGTGTGGGATAACATGAGATAGCCTAGAGGATGGCTAAGAAGAATCACATCTCCCAAATATAGGTGACTCTCTGGCCCTAAGGAAGAAACCAATCAAACTCTTTTCCAAGATGTTCATACTAGAAATCACCGTATTGTTTGATTAGAATTTTATGAGGACGTGCCTCAACCTAGGTATTCGATCCCTCACTGCATAAGCAAAGCAAGTTTCCATGGTTTATGAGGACGTGCCTCAACCTAGGTATTCGATCCCTCACTGCATAAGCAAAGCAAGTTTCCATGGACATAGAATAGAAAGATGGTACAAATAAGAAAGAAAAGGTAGCATCTAGGCCGTTACTTCAACTTCCTTTTACACTTTGGTACAAGTACGGTCGAGCCAGGCCTAGGCCAACTAGGATTGTGTGAATGATAGTTCATTTTGATTATCTTGCATAGTAGATCCGTCAAAAGAGGGGATGTAGGATTATAAGGGTAATCTTAATAGTTTACAAGCATAGGGGATCACTTCCCTAACCTTGTGTGACCAGATTGTCCTATGGGTAGGGTTTGCCAACGAACCTCCCATGGATGATGAGAGCAGCCTAGCACTTATCATGCTATACCAATTAAAATCTGGGCATGTATCTTTGGTGCAATGCCTATCTTTGTTCATTTCATACATTACATAACCATTTCTTATCATTACATAAGGTGAATGTACTCTATGCTACCATACTTTCTTCATACATTACATAACCATTTCTTATCATTACATAAGGTGAATGTACTCTATGCTACCATACTTTCATAATACATTACATAACCATTTCTTATCATTACATAAGGTGAATGTACTCTATGCTACCATACTTTCATACATGTCACATTCACAATAGCATAATAAGTAAACATGAAATTACAAAGCGTAACATTTGTCTTCACAACAACACGTCATAACATAATATGCAAATATAGAAATCACAAGGGACGACACAAGCAAGGGCCATAGGGCATCCGCCGCTCGTGCTTCGAACCAAAATAGTAGTGAAGAAACTTACCAAGGTAGCTAAGTTGAAGTCCCTAAATCTTACTTGGAGCTAGTTCAAATTTTTCCTTTGAAATCCAAGTAAACCTATGCGAGTTCGCGACACTTAATTAGCACAGATCGAGCAAAATGAAATTCGAATGGAAATCAAGAATACTGTTAACCAAATAGAAAAGAAAAATAAAAGAAAAATACGAGAAGAAGAAGAAAGAAAAAGGAGAACTTTAAAGAATTAAAATAAATACGGTTAATTTNTCCCTTTGAAATCCAAGTAAACCTATGCGAGTTCGCGACACTTAATTAGCACAGATCGAGCAAAATGAAATTCGAATGGAAATCAAGAATACTGTTAACCAAATAGAAAAGAAAAATAAAAAAAAAAATACGAGAAGAAGAAGAAAGAAAAAGGAGAACTTTAAAGAATTAAAATAAATACGGTTAATTTTAAAAATACATAGATAAAATTTAATAGAGTACATGGTGAACATAATTAAAATTAATCAAAAGGGAAGTAGATGAAAAAAAGGAAATTTAATAGATTTAAAATAAAGGATTTGGTGAACATTAAAATATAAACCAAAGAAATATCATGTCAAGAAACTCCATCAAAATCTTTTTAGTAACAATATCTTCCCTAAAACAGTAATAATAGAACATAACATATTTAATGAAAATGGATATATATATATATATATATAACCCTCCAAGACTCCGCTCATAGAGACTCTAATGCTCACATGAAGTCTAACACATAGCATTGTAAAATTTAGAGAATTGAAATTGAAATTAATGTCATGGTTCATAAAGGTGGACTTGAATATAAAGGACAAAATCGAACTTTCTCAATGATAAATTGGTGACACCAGCTTAAGCTAATCATGTAAGTGGCCTTACTATCTGCATGATTATATTTGATGTTGACACGTGCCCTGTGGTTCTGCACGTGTCATATATATTGATATGCGTGAATTTTTTATTAATCGATATGCTTATGATATGGTATTTATATGTTATAATATGTGAATT
>NW_019273434.1:0-5124 GCF_002738345.1 Cucurbita maxima
ATGCCTAATCATTCGCCATAAAAGTTTTGAGAAACATGGACAGTCACTCGGTTTTTTTAGCACGTTTTTCAAACGTTCCGCTTTGGGGTTTGCGAATTAGGGTTACGATTTCAAGCACTATTTTACTACTTTATACACTCTGTTTCTTCGACATTCTTTTGTAAAAAATCATGCTTAATCACTCCCCTTAAAAGTTTCTTAAAATATGGACTGTTACTCGGTTTGTATAGCACGTGTCGGTTTGGCGTTTGTGAATTAGGCTTTCGATTTTAAGAAATTTATTGCTGCTTTATACACTCCGTTTCTTCCATTTTAAATCATCTGGCCTAATCATTCCCCACAAAAGTTTTTGAAAACATTCACAGTTACTCGTTTTTTATAGCACGTGTTTCAAAAGCCCACGTTCGGGGTTTACGAAACAGGGTTTCAATTTTAAGCACATTTTTCCTGCTTTATACACTCTGTTTCTTCGACACTCTATTAGAAATCATCATGCCTAATCATTCGCCATAAAAGTTTTGAGAAACATGGACAGTCCCTCGGTTTTTTTAGCACGTTTTTCAAACGTTCCGGTTTGGGGTTTGCGAATTAGGGTTACGATTTCAAGCACTATTTTACTGCTTTATACACTCTTTTTCTTCGACATTCTTTTGTAAAAAATCATGCTTAATCACTCCCCATAAAAGTTTCTTAAAATGTGGACTATTACTCGGTTTTTTTAGCACGTGTCGGTTTGGCGTTTGTGAATTAGGCTTTCGATTTTAAGAAATTTATTGCTGCTTTATACACTCCGTTTCTTCCATTTTAAATCATCAGGCCTAATCATTCCCCACAAAAGTTTTGGAAAACATTCACAGTTACTCGTTTTTTATAGCACGTGTTTCAAAAGCCCACGTTCGGGGTTTACGAAACAGGGTTTCAATTTTAAGCACATTTTTCCTGCTTTATACACTCCGTTTCTTCGACACTCTATTAGAAATCATCATGCCTAATCATTCGCCATAAAAGTTTTGAGAAACATGGACAGTCACTCGGTTTTTTTAGCACGTTTTTCAAACGTTCCGGTTTGGGGTTTGCGAATTAGGGTTACGATTTCAAGCACTATTTTACTGCTTTATACACTCTGTTTCTTCGACATTCTTTTGTAAAAAATCATGCTTAATCACTCCCCATAAAAGTTTCTTAAAATGTGGACTGTTACTCGGTTTTTTTAGCACGTGTCGGTTTGGCGTTTGTGAATTAGGCTTTCGATTTTAAGAAATTTATTGCTGCTTTATACACTCCGTTTCTTCCATTTTAAATCATCAGGCCTAATCATTCCCCACAAAAGTTTTTGAAAACAATCACAGTTACTCGTTTTTTATAGCACGTGTTTCAAAAGCCCACGTTCGGGGTTTACGAAACAGGGTTTCAATTTTAAGCACATTTTTCCTGCTTTATACACTCCGTTTCTTCGACCCCCTATTAGAAATCATCATGCCTAATCATTCGCCATAAAAGTTTTGAGAAACATGGACAGTCCCTCGGTTTTTTTAGCACGTTTTTCAAACGTTCCGGTTTGGGGTTTGCGAATTAGGGTTACGATTTCAAGCACTATTTTACTGCTTTATACACTCTGTTTCTTCGACATTCTTTTGTAAAAAATCATGCTTAATCACTCCCCATAAAAGTTTCTTAAAATGTGGACTGTTACTCGGTTTTTTTAGCACGTGTCGGTTTGGCGTTTGTGAATTAGGCTTTCGATTTTAAGAAATTTATTGCTGCTTTATACACTCCGTTTCTTCCATTTTAAATCATCAGGCCTAATCATTCCCCACAAAAGTTTTTGAAAACATTCACAGTTACTCGTTTTTTATAGCACGTGTTTCAAAAGCCCACGTTCGGGGTTTACGAAACAGGGTTTCAATTTTAAGCACATTTTTCCTGCTTTATACACTCCGTTTCTTCGACCCTCTATAATAAATCAGCATGCCTAATCATTCGCCATAAAAGTTTTGAGAAACATGGACAGTCCCTCGGTTTTTTTAGCACGTTTTTCAAACGTTCCGGTTTGGGGTTTGCGAATTAGGGTTACGATTTCAAGCACTATTTTACTGCTTTATACACTCTGTTTCTTCGACATTCTTTTGTAAAAAATCTTGCTTAATCACTCCGCATAAAAGTTTCTTAAAATGTGGACTGTTACTCGGTTTTTTTAGCACGTGTCGGTTTGGCGTTTGTGAATTAGGCTTTCGATTTTAAGAAATTTATTGCTGCTTTATACACTCCGTTTCTTCCATTTTAAATCATCAGGCCTAATCATTCCCCACAAAAGTTTTTGAAAGCATTCACAGTTACTCGTTTTTTATAGCACGTGTTTCAAAAGCCCACGTTCGGGGTTTACGAAACAGGGTTTCAATTTTAAGCACATTTTTCCTGCTTTATACACTCCGTTTCTTCGAAACTCTATTAGAAATCATCATGCCTAATCATTCGCCATAAAAGTTTTGAGGAACATGGACAGTCACTCGGTTTTTTTAGCACGTTTTTCAAACGTTCCGGTTTGGGGTTTGCGAATTAGGGTTACGATTTCAAACACTATTTTACTGCTTTATACACTCTGTTTCTTCGACATTCTTTTGTAAAAAATCATGCTTAATCACTCCCCATAAAAGTTTCTTAAAATGTGGACTGTTACTCGGTTTGTATAGCACGTGTCGGTTTGGCGTTTGTGAATTAGGCTTTCGATTTTAAGAAATTTATTGCTGCTTTATACACTCCGTTTCTTAAATTTTAAATCATCTGGCCTAATCATTCCCCACAAAAGTTTTGGAAAACATTCACAGTTACTCGTTTTTTATAGCACGTGTTTCAAAAGCCCACGTTCGGGGTTTCAATTTTAAGCACATTTTTCCTGCTTTATACACTCCGTTTCTTCGACCCCCTATTAGAAATCATCATGCCTAATCATTCGCCATAAAAGTTTTGAGAAACATGGACAGTCACTCGGTTTTTTTAGCACGTTTTTCAAACGTTCCGGTTTGGGGTTTGCGAATTAGGGTTACGATTTCAAGCACTATTTTACTGCTTTATACACTCTTTTTCTTCGACATTCTTTTGTAAAAAATCATGCTTAATCACTCCCCATAAAAGTTTCTTAAAATGTGGACTGTTACTCGGTTTTTTTAGCACGTGTCGGTTTGGCGTTTGTGAATTAGGCTTTCGATTTTAAGAAATTTATTGCTGCTTTATACACTCCGTTTCTTCCATTTTAAATCATCTGGACTAATCATTCCTCACAAAAGTTTTTGAAAACATTCACAGTTACTCGTTTTTTATAGCACGTGTTTCAAAAGCCCACGTTCGGGGTTTACGAAAAAAACATTCACAGTTACTCGTTTTTTATAGCACGTGTTTCAAAAGCCCACGTTCGGGGTTTACGAAAGAGGGTTTCAATTTTAAGCACATTTTTCCTGCTTTATACACTCCGTTTCTTCGACACTCTATTAAAAATCATCATGCCTAATCATTCGCCATAAAAGTTTTGAGAAACATGGACAGTCACTCGGTTTTTTTAGCACGTTTTTCAAACGTTCCGGTTTGGGGTTTACGAATTAGGGTTACGATTTCAAGCACTATTTTACTGCTTTATACACTCTGTTTCTTCGACATTCTTTTGTAAAAAATCATGCTTAATCACTCCCCATAAAAGTTTCTTAAAATGTGGACTGTTACTCGGTTTTTTTAGCACGTGTCGGTTTGGCGTTTGTGAATTAGGCTTTCGATTTTAAGAAATTTATTGCTGCTTTATACACTCCGTTTCTTCCATTTTAAATCATCAGGCCTAATCATTCCCCACAAAAGTTTTGGAAAACATTCACAGTTACTCGTTTTTTATAGCACGTGTTTCAAAAGCCCACGTTCGGGGTTTACGAAACAGGGTTTCAATTTTAAGAACTTTTTTCCTGCTTTATACATTTCGTTCCTTCGACCATCTATTAGAAATCATCATGCCTAATCATTCGCCATAAAAGTTTTGAGAAACATGGCCAATCACTCGGTTTTTTTAGCACGTTTTTCAAACGTTCCGGTTTGGGGTTTGCGAATTAGGGTTACGATTTCAAGCACTATTCTACTGCTTTATACACTCTGTTTCTTCGACATTCTTTTGTTAAAAAAAATTCTTAATCACTCCCCATAAAAGTTTCTTAAAATGTGGACTGTTACTCGGTTTTTTTAGCACGTGTCGGTTTTGCGTTTGTGAATTAGGCTTTCGATTTTAAGAAATTTATTGCTGCTTTATACACTCCGTTTCTTCCATTTTAAATCATCAGGCCTAATCATTCCCCACAAAAGTTTTGGAAAACATTCACAGTTACTCATTTTTTATAGCACGTGTTTCAAAAGCCCACGTTCGGGGTTTACAAAACAAGGTTTCAATTTTAAGCACATTTTTCCTGCTTTATACACTCCGTTTCTTCGACCCTCTATTAGAAATCATCATGCCTAATCATTCGCCATAAAAGTTTTGAGAAACATGGATAGTTACTCAGTTTTTTTAGCACGTTTTTCAAACGTTCCGGTTTGGGGTTTGCGAATTAGGGTTACGATTTCAAGCACTATTCTACTGCTTTATACACTCTCTTTCTTCGACATTCTTTTGTTAAAAATCATGCTTAATCACTCCCCATAAAAGTTTCTTAAAATGTGGACTGTTACTCGGTTTTTTTAGCACGTGTCGGTTTGGCGTTTGTGAATTAGGCTTTCGATTTTAAGAAATTTATTGCTGCTTTATACACTCCGTTTCTTAAATTTTAAATCATCTGGCCTAATCATTCCCCACAAAAGTTTTGGAAAACATTCACAGTTACTCGTTTTTTATAGCACGTGTTTCAAAAGCCCACGTTCGGTGTTTACGAAACGGGGTTTCAATTTTAAGCACATTTTTCCTGCTTTATACACTCCGTTTCTTCGACCCCCTATTAGAAATCATCATGCCTAATCATTCGCCATAAAAATTTTGAGAAACATGGATAGTTACTAAGTATTTTTAGCACGTTTTTCAAACGTCCCGGTTTTGGGTTTGCGAAATAGGGTTACGATTTCAAGCACTATTTTACTGCTTTATACACTCTCTTTCTTCGA
>NW_019273435.1:0-2978 GCF_002738345.1 Cucurbita maxima
AGGTTGACGCGCATCAACAAGGTCCACTCGTTATAGTTGGACTTTGTCAATATAGGATACTGAACGACTGCAGTCGTAGTCTCCCTAATCACTCGCTCAATGATAACTTTGACGCCCGTCATCACGGTGTCGGCCTCTTCGTGGAGGTGATGGAGATGTCGGCACACGGCGACGGCGTGGAGGAGTGAGTGAGCCTGCCCGAGACGGGCCCCACGATGTGTGTGTTTTTACACTTTGCATTTTCTTCTACTCGCACCTAAGACCTGTGTGATTTCAGGTCAAAGCTCTAACCACTTGAGCTATTCAACTTGTTTGTTGATAGGTTGGCTCTTCTGCAATGATATACACCGATCTTCAGCCTCGCTCTGATACAACTTGTTGTATTATTCGGTGAGAGGAAATTGGTTGTTGGAAGAAAAATGCGTAAAAAAGGAGAGAGAGAATAACTGAATTCTGACTGCGTTCAAAATCAGGTTTTATTTATTCTGAACAAATCTCCTATTTAAAATATAAATTATTCTAAATATGACTGGAGAGTGGCCAACTAAATCTGTGCCACTCCCTACAAAATTTCTGTCTAAAATTTTGGTGATCCATTCGACGTGTTTTGTCAAATGGTCAAACGGAGATTTTCTGAAATCGTGTGAATAAGGAAAAACTATAAAACCTCAGGTTTTATCTAACAGTCATTGAGCATCCGTCCGTTGTCCGATTGACATCAAATTTCGCAAAGATTCACATTTCATATGGACAGACTTAACTCTAGAACCGCATGTCCAAATTCCTTTTGGAGCCTTTACTTTCGAGGTTAAGGCTTGGGACTCTACCCGACCCTTCAACAAGCCTATCTTTTCCACTATTGTCTATTTGATGTCTCTATCTTGCTTATATCTCAACTTGTCTTCAATGCTCACTCTATGTGGTGTGTTAGATGATGTACCGTCCTCCTCGGTTGCATCGTGGGACTTGTCTAGGCCCTCGTGTGGACGGATGGGGACCACTTGAGGGTCGCCGCTTCTCTTGTCGCAATGTGATGGTCACAACCTACTCTCTTTATAGTTAGGTTGTGACACCTCCTTACACATCTGCAGAACCAGAACAAGAACATGAACACAATAGGCAGAGTGAAGGTCAAGCGGGTTCTGTTGAGAGCCATTCGATTGTTTTTCCACTGCCACCTACATTGCCCTCTCGACAACTTGGGGATCATGAGTTGAGCAATAGGAATTGGCCACGACATGATTTCCATCAGCAATTCGGAGCTGTATGTCTCATCAAGGTTCCATTGTTGTCTTTCTAGTTGAAGCCAGTAGAATGCAAAGTAAATAAAATAAAATAAAATAAATAGTAAAACATGCAAATGTAAACGGTAAACCATTGATGAAGGTGATTCGATAATTATATTTTGAATTAATGCAATTTTCTTTCGGGTGAAATTATTGTGATTATCTTTTTTTTTTTTTTTCAACTTAAACTTGTTGCTGAATCTTACAAGATTGGGAGATCATCATCGATTTTAGGATTGACATGTCGAGGCTGCAACAGAGGATGAGCAACCTATAGAGAATGTTGGAGACATGCATGGATATGCAACTCGAGTTGCAGCGCTCAATAAAGCAAGAAGTTTCTTCTGCGTTCAACCGAGAGCTAGTTCAAAAGGTTTGTCTTCATTATTAATGTCACGGGATTCTTTAGCTTATAAAATTTAGATGATTTGTTGTACAGATGATTCTACCAATCAATCTCAAGAAAAGTATCTGATGTGTTGTGTGCCCATTCTAGAAGTGATTCGTGCTTACTCTCTATGATGACTTAGACGACAATAAAGAAAAATGAGATTACTATTGATTCATTCATCTTCATCCTCTTGTTTCGTCCAAATGACCTACTAATTCTTCTCGTCCTGATTTCTATACATATAAAGTTGATTTGTACGAGAACAGACGAATGAAATAATGAATGTAATCTCTGTTATTGATTAATCTAGCGAGAATAATTGTGTTGAGTGGATTTACAAAACTTTACCTAGGGTGATTGTGAGGATTTAGTGTAATAGGATTAAGTCGAAACATAAACAATTGGAGTTTCAACTAATAATATTATTGAGTACTGAACTTCCCTTTTACAAAATAACAACAGAAATAGAAACTAACCCAAATATGACAAATTAGTTAAACTAAATAGCTAAAAATACTCTAACTATCAAAAGACAATAACCATATTTGACAAAATCAAATTCTTCTAACAATCCCCCCTTTGAACTTATTATTCTTTGTCAAGAATTATTTCAAGTTAGAAAAACTCTGCCCACCAAGTTCTTCACACAACTTCTGAAATACTTCTAATTTGAGATGCTTTGTTAACAAATTAGCAAGTTGATTTTGGGTACCACAAAATAATAAATTAGCGGATTTTTGGATATCTTAATAATTGAAGTATTATCACACATTAGCTTTGTTCCTTCAATTTGATAGTGACCAATCTCTTTGAGTATCCTCATCCAAACAGCTTGACATGCACAGGCACTAGCAGCAACAAACTCAACTTCTGTGGTTGATAAGGAGACTATAGGCTGTTTACGAGAAGACCAAGCTACTGCTCCTCTGCTTATCATAAACACATGGCTTGAAGTACTCTTAATATCTTCCAAGTCTCCGGCATAGTCACTATTAGTAAATCCAATTAAATCACTAACTCCTCAATTTCTATAAAATACACCATAATCTATCGTACCTTTCAAGTACCTTAAAACCCTTTTAGCTGTTGCAACATGTTGTTTTGTTGGACATGTAATAAGACGACTAATCAAACTTAAACAAACATGAGATCGGGATGAGTAGCTGTGAGATATATCAGACTTCCCACTATTTGTTTATACAAAGTTACATCTACTTTTGCACCATTTTCATCTTTGCCAATTTTCTGTCCTCCCTTCCTCGTGATATAGATTGTCTGCTCAATGGAGTTGCTTTCGAATT
>NW_019273435.1:3058-4650 GCF_002738345.1 Cucurbita maxima
TTCAACAAAAATATCTTCTTTTAACTCACCATATAGAAAAGCTGATTTGACATCTAACTACTAGAGTTTCCAACCTTTCTTGGTGGAAAAAGCAATGACAATTCTCACAGTATCCATTCAGGCCACATATGCATACACTTCTGTATAATCAATTTCATGCTCTTGTATGTAGCCTTTTACGACCAATCTTGCTTTGTATTTATCAACTTCTCCAAACTCATTTAGCTTGGTCTTGTAAATCCATTTCACTCTTATTTTCTTTGCTCCAGCCGGCAGAACCACCAAGTTCCATGTTTGATTTTTTCAATGGATTTAATTTCTTCATCCATAGCCAATCTCCATTTTGGGCTTTTGAAAGCTCCTTAAAATTCACAGGATCTGAAATCATCAACCGGTACAGTCGTTTCTTCCGTGATTTCCCCTTCTTTGTTTTCAACAACTGGTTCAATTGTTTCAGCAACCAGTTTAGTCGTTTCCACCATGACTTCTCCTTCTTCAACTGTATTCTCATCAATTTCAATATTGTCCCCAGTCCAATTTTGTTTCACCTTAAAAAAATTTCCAATCCCATTCACGATCTTCCTCGAAAGCTACATTACAACTTATTATAATTTTATTTTTTAGTTGGATCAAACATTCTATAG
Organism: Cucurbita maxima; assembly: GCF_002738345.1. Taxonomy (NCBI): domain Eukaryota; kingdom Viridiplantae; phylum Streptophyta; class Magnoliopsida; order Cucurbitales; family Cucurbitaceae; genus Cucurbita; species Cucurbita maxima. The sequence goes on from NW_019273435.1 coordinate 3,703, forward strand.
CCTTTGGATTTGCTGCTGACTCCAAGTAAAACACATATTACACTTTTATGTTCAAGTTTGCTTCTCTTGGCATCTGGAATATGAACATGTTTCGCACATTCAAAAACTCTGAAATAATCTACTGATGGTTTCTCCCAAATCCAAGCCTCTTCTGGCGTCATCTCTTTTACGGCAAGAGTGGGTGATCAATTCAAAATGTGAATCGTCCACCTGACTGCTTCAGGCAAGAAATGTCCACCTAACTGCTTGAGGCTAGAAATTTTTAGGCACTTTCTTCTCTGTCAGCATAACTCTTACCTTACCAAGTTCATCACGGTGCAATTTTGGCGTTCGGCCACTCTATTTTATTGTGGGCTATAGACTGTGGTCAATTGTGTCTTCACTCTATGCTGTTTGCAAAAATCGTTGAATTTTGCTGAGTTGAACTCTCCTACTCTATCTGTCCTTAAACATTATAGGCATTCCAATTTCCTTTTCCACAATTATTGTTGTGGCGGATGGTTTAACAAACAAAGTGAACAACTAATTTGCACTCATAATTGACTCTGCCATTTTTCCTTTTTGTGGATGATAAATGCTACGTACACTATCTTTGAAGAGCACTGCTACTTCTTTTTCTTGTATTTGTCCAACGCTCAAGAGATTATTTTTTAGTTCAGGTACCCAATACACATTACTAATAGTGTAGCGAACCCCATGCAAAGTTAATTTCACTGCACCGTTTCCAGAACCATTCATACTTATATTATTTTCAAGCTTTTGATGGAGTGGGAAAAGGTCCTGTCTAAGCTTGAAAACATACCTTCATATACACACATATTGTTTAAGCAACAAGAATCTAAGAACCAAGTATAACTCTTTTTTTGCTTCATGTCTTTCCATATCAGCCATTAACAACATTCCATCCTCTTCTTCCAGCTTTGCATAATTCAACTCCTTATTCATCTT
>NW_019273436.1:0-1933 GCF_002738345.1 Cucurbita maxima
GAATGTTTAGTTTAGTCTTGATGATTTAGAATGGAACGTCGAAGAAACGGAGTGTAGAAAAATAGTGCTTAAAATCGAAACCCTAATTTGTGTACTCTAATCCTAGACGTTTGAACCACGTGATAAAAAAACTGAGTCGCGGTCGGCGTTTTTCTAAATTCCTGATCGGAGGGATCAGGAATAATGATTTAAAAATAGAATTTTGAAGAAATGGAGTGCATAAAACAGTAAAAGAGTGCTGTAAATCGATTCCCTAACCTGGTTAGTTAGACGTACGTGCTAAAAAAACCGTGTCACGGTCGACGTTTCTCGAAACTTCTGTTGGGAATGTTTAGTTTAGTCTTGATGATTTAGAATAGAACGTCGAAGAAACGGAGTGTAGAAAAATAGTGCTTAAAATCGAAACCCTAATTTGTGAACCCTAAACCAGGACGTTTTAACCACCTGCTAAAAAAACTGAGTAGCGGTCGCCGTTTTTCGAAATTCCTGCTCGGAGTGATCGGGAATAATGATTTAAAATAGAATTTTGAAGAAATGGAGTGCATAAAACAGTAAAAGAGTGCTGTAAATCGATTCCCTAACCTGGTTAGTTAGACGTACGTGCTAAAAAAACCGTGTCACGGTCGACGTTTCTCGAAACTTCTGTTGGGAATGTTTAGTTTAGTCTTGATGATTTAGAATAGAACGTCAAAGAAACGGAGATTAGAAAAATAGTGCTTAAAATCGAAACCCTAATTTGTGTACTCTAATCCTGGACGTTTGAACCACGTGATAAAAAAACTGAGTAGCGGTCGGCGTTTTTCGAAATTCCTGATCGGAGTGATCGGGAATAATGATTTAAAAATAGAATTTTGAAGAAATGGAGTGCATAAAACTGTAAAAGAGTGCTGTAAATTGATTCCCTAACCTGGTTAGTTAGACGTACGTGCTAAAAAAACCGTGTCACGGTCAACATTTCTCGAAACTTCTGTTGGGAATGTTTAGTTTAGTCTTGATGATTTAGAATAGAATTTTGAAGAAATGGAGTGCATAAACAGTAAAAGAGTGCTGTAAATCGATTCCCTAACCTGGTTAGTTAGACGTACGTGCTAAAAAAACCGTGTCACGGTCGACGTTTCTCGAAACTTCTGTTGGGAATGTCTAGTTTAGTCTTGATGATTTAGAATAGAATTTTGAAGAAATGGAGTGCATAAACAGTAAAAGAGTGCTGTAAATCGATTCCCTAACCTGGTTAGTTAGACGTACGTGCTAAAAAAACCGTGTCACGGTCAACATTTCTCGAAACTTCTGTTGGGAATGTCTAGTTTAGTCTTGATGATTTAGAATAGAATTTTGAAGAAATGGAGTGCATAAACAGTAAAAGAGTGCTTAAAATCGAAACCCTAATTTGTGTACTCTAATCCTAGACGTTTGAACCACGTGATAAAAAAACTGAGTAGCGGTCGGCGTTTTTCTAAATTCCTGATCGGAGGGATCAGGAATAATGATTTAAAAATAGAATTTTGAAGAAATGGAGTACATAAAACAGTAAAAGAGTGCTGTAAATCGATTCCCTAACCTGGTTAGTTAGACGTACGTGCTAAAAAAACCGTGTCACGGTCGACGTTTCTCGAAACTTCTGTTGGGAATGTTTAGTTTAGTCTTGATGATTTAGAATAGAACGTCGAAGAAAAGGAGTGTAGAAAAATAGTGCTTAAAATCGAAACCCTAATTTGTGAACCCTAATCCTGGACGTTTGAACCACGTGATAAAAAAACTGAGTAGCGGTCGGCGTTTTTCGAAATTCCTGCTCGGAGTGATCGGGAATAATGATTTAGAATAGAATGTCGAAGAAACGGAGTGTAGAAAAATAGTGCTTAAAATCGAAACCCTAATTTGTGAACCCTAATCCTGGACGTTTGAACCACGTGATAAAAAAAATGAGTAGCGGTCG
>NW_019273436.1:2597-5101 GCF_002738345.1 Cucurbita maxima
AAAAAACTGAGTAGCGGTCGCCGTTTTTCGAAATTCCTGCTCGGAGTGATCGGGAATAATGATTTAAAAATAGAATTTTGAAGAAATGGAGTGCATAAAACTGTAAAAGAGTGCTGTAAATCGATTCGCTAACCTGGTTAGTTAGACGTATGTGCTAAAAAAACCGTGTCACGGTCGACGTTTCTCGAAACTTCTGTTGGGAATGTTTAGTTTAGTCTTGATGATTTAGAATAGAACGTCGAAGAAACGGAGTGTAGAAAAATAGTGCTTAAAATCGAAACCCTAATTTGTGTACCCTAATCCTGGACGTTTGAACCACGTGATAAAAAAACTGAGTAGCGGTCGGCGTTTTTCGAAATTCCTGCTCGGAGTGATCGGGAATAATGATTTAAAAATAGAATTTTGAAGAAATGGAGTGCATAAAACAGTAAAAGAGTGCTGTAAATCGATTCCCTAACCTGGTTAGTTAGACGTACGTGCTAAAAAAACCGTGTCACGGTCGACGTTTCTCGAAACTTCTGTTGGGAATGTTTAGTTTAGTCTTGATGATTTAGAATAGAACGTCGAAGAAATGGAGATTAGAAAAATAGTGCTTAAAATCGAAACCCTAATTTGTGTACTCTTATCCTGGACGTTTGAACCACGTGATAAAAAAACTGAGTAGCGGTCGGCGTTTTTCGAAATTCCTGCTCGGAGTGATCGGGAATAATGATTTAAAAATAGAATTTTGAAGAAATGGAGTGCATAAAACAGTAAAAGAGTGCTGTAAATCGATTCCCTAACCTGGTTAGTTAGACGTACGTGCTAAAAAAACCGTGTCACGGTCGACGTTTCTCGAAACTTCTATTGGGAATGTTTAGTTTTGTCTTGATGATTTAGAATAGAACGTCGAAGAAACGGAGTGTAGAAAAATAGTGCTTAAAATCGAAACCCTAATTTGTGTAATCTAATCCTGGACGTTTGAACCACGTGATAAAAAAACTGAGTAGCGGTCGGCGTTTTTCGAAATTCCTGATCGGAGTGATCGGGAACAATGATTTAAAAATAGAATTTTGAAGAAATGGAGTGCATAAAACAGTAAAAGAGTGCTGTAAATCGATTCCCTAACCTGGTTAGTTAGACGTACGTGCTAAAAAAACCGTGTCACGGTCGACGTTTCTCGAAACTTCTGTTGGGAATGTTTAGTTTAGTCTTGATGATTTAGAATAGAACGTCGAAGAAACGGAGTGTAGAAAAATAGTGCTTAAAATCGAAACCCTAATTTGTGTACTCTAATCCTGGACGTTTGAACCACGTGATAAAAAAACTGAGTAGCGGTCGGCGTTTTTCTAAATTCCTGATCGGAGTAATCGGGAATAATGATTTAAAAATAGAATTTTGAAGAAATGGAGTGCATAAAACAGTAAAAGAGTGCTGTAAATCGATTCCCTAACCTGGTTAGTTAGACGTACGTGCTAAAAAAACCGTGTCACGGTCGACGTTTCTCGAAACTTCTGTTGGGAATGTTTAGTTTAGTCTTGATGATTTAGAATAGAATGTCGAAGAAACGGAGTGTAGAAAAATAGTGCTTAAAATCGAAACCCTAATTTGTGTACCCTAATCCTGGACGTTTGAACCACGTGATAAAAAAACTGAGTAGCGGTCGGCGTTTTTCGAAATTCCTGCTCGGAGTGATCGGGAATAATGATTTAAAAATAGAATTTTGAAGAAATGGAGTGCATAAAACAGTAAAAGAGTGCTGTAAATCGATTCCCTAACCTGGTTAGTTAGACGTACGTGCTAAATAAACCGTGTCACGGTCGACGTTTCTCGAAACTTCTGTTGGGAATGTTTAGTTTAGTCTTGATGATTTAGAATAGAACGTCGAAGAAACGGAGTGTAGACAAATAGTGCTTAAAATCGAAACCCTAATTTGTGAACCCTAATCCTGGACGTTTGAACCACGTGATAAAAAAACTGAGTAGCGGTCGGCGTTTTTCGAAATTCCTGATCGGAGTGATCGGGAATAATGATTTAAAAAAAGAATTTTGAAGAAATGGAGTGCATAAAACTGTAAAAGAGTGCTGTGAATCGATTCCCTAACCTGGTTAGTTAGACGTACGTGCTAAAAAAACCGTGTCACGGTCGACGTTTCTCGAAACTTCTGTTGGGAATGTTTAGTTTAGTCTTGATGATTTAGAATAGAACGTCGAAGAAACGGAGATTAGAAAAATATTGCTTAAAATCGAAACCCTAATTTGTGTACTCTAATCCTGGACGTTTGAACCACGTGATAAAAAAACTGAGTAGCGGTCGGCGTTTTTCGAAATTCCTGATCGGAGTGATCGGGAATAATGATTTAAAAATAGAATTTTGAAGAAATGGAGTGCATAAAACTGTAAAAGAGTGCTGTAATTCGATTCCCTAACCTGGTTAGTTAGACGTACGTGCTAAAAAAACCGTGTCACGGTCGACGTTTCTCGAAACTTCTGTTGGGAATGTTTAGTTTAGTCTTGATGATTTAG
>NW_019273437.1:0-2839 GCF_002738345.1 Cucurbita maxima
CCAAAGTGGACAAAGCGTACAATATCGACTAGCGAAGAATTTGGATGTTTGAACATTCGACCACGTCCTCTAAATTTTTATTTTGTTTCGTCACTCTCATTCCTGTTAATCATATCTATTTTTTTTTTCCCGGTTCAGAGGTTATAAAAAATTGATAAACCTCGTTAAAACAACCATTTATAACTCTTCCTTAAATCTCCCCTCTAGAACGGTAATTGAGAAAATATAGAAAATGCAACTGTCTAGTTTATGTTTAACACAATTTGTTTTTTTCATGTCTACCAAAAATAGCAAATGAAAAAGAATTGGTATTCACAACTATGCAACAAATATGGATATCCTACCTCAAAACATTCATAGGAATTAATTTTTAGAGTGGATATCAACCTTAGATCAGCTTCTCATGCGTCTTTAACCGCTTGTTCAAACAGGTATTTATTTTTATTTTGCTATATAATGAACCGAAATCCAAATTATTAAACATCAACAAAACAAATTTGAGTATTTTAAAAAAATGAAGTCTCTAACAAGCTTGGGTATTATCTTATTGTTTGCTTTGGAATCAAGCATTATTATCAACACATGTTTTGCAGGTTCCAACGGACAAGCTGCAGTGGAAAATTGGCAATTACCAGAAGGCAAATGGCAAGTGACTATTTACAATTATCAAACAAACTCAGTTTTAAATGCTCATTGCAAGTCAAAAGACGACGATTTGAACGAACAGGTTTTGGACAAGCGAGCCCAATTCCACTGGAGATTCGAAATGAACTTTTGGCATACGACTTTGTATTGGTGCAATTTTAACAGTTCGAATGGACATGCTTCGTTTCAGGTATTTTGGCCAGAGAACTCGCATTGGCTTTCTGAACGATGCAACGTTAAAAACTGCATTTGGGCAGCATTTGATGATGGATTTTACTTAAAAAATCTTCATTCGGGGAAGTTTGAATTGATACACCCTTGGGAAAAATGAAGTAAAATCTCTCTCACCATTTTGGTCCCACAAAACCTACTTTTTTTTTTTTTGTCCTCTCTTCTTTTATGCTTGCTTGCTTTTACATGTAATAATTCTACGGAGAGTTGTGGGGTTTCTTTTATGTTGCATATTTAAGTCTAATAAAAGGGGAGGAATCTTTTGGGAATTTATAGTTCTTTGGATGTTGATAATTTGGTTGGGTTTCTAGTTTCTACTTGTATCGACCCTTGTATCGACCCATGTGCAAGCTTTCAAACTCTGGATTTGGCCGTTAATGGCCCTAATATTCCCCTGACAGTATTGTAAGGTTATTTACTTCTCGCTTCTAAGAGTGAAAACTATCTCCACAGACAAATATGAGTCCTTCCAGCATGTCTTTTCCTTTCATGTTTGCTACCAAAATTCTCAAGTGGTCTTAAAACATAAAATTGCTCAAAGAAAAGCACATTTAATCTCAAAGTTCTTATGATTAAGCCAACAAAAAGGAATGTGCTAATCTTTTTAATACTTTTTAAGCATTTCTTAGTCATCTATACTCTGGGTCACTTTATAGGATATAATCTTGGTTCATTCATGTACTCTCTTTTACTCGGGTATCACTCTACTCAAAATCCTTTCCCAATTAAGTAATATTTTAGGTTTTAACATTTTAAGGGTAACAAATTAGGACGAAAATAAAATATGTATTGCACCAATGGGCCATGACTGCTTGATGTTTACTGTAACACCAAAAAATGAATGAAATTAGCTCCAATGAGAATAAGCCACCTATGTAAGTCCCAAAGGATCCGAGGAATGAAATCAAGAGGATTAACCAAGGACAAGGGTCTGNGTCTGAAACAATGATTTCTGTACGGTAAAAAGTAATTATAATGATTAAGGCTTTCCTGAAGGATTGAGATTGAAAAAGTAAGCCAAAATCAAGAAAATGTAGTTTTTCTAATTATTAAGGATATTTCATATTTTTAATTCCTTATCTATAAAGAATTTTAAGATGCTCAAAAACTACAAAAATGACCAACATGAAGAATTTTTAGAAAAATTATAGATTTTTTAGAAAAAATAATAATAAAGTATCCAAAGTGGCACAAAATACATTGGAAATTATGGAGACGTCATTCTGCTCGAAATCGAACCTCCTGAGTGACCTCTTGCAAAAAAAAAAAAAAAAAAAAAAATCCTTAGAATCTCAAAATCCAGTCGTTGGATCTCCTCCAAAATTGGACACCATCTAAAACGTTCAAAGATCATCGGATCCAATAGTCAGAATTAATACGGGAAGTCGATAGCTTATTGATCAGAGAGAATATTTTCAATGAATTATCCTGAAAATTTAATCTCCAAATCAAGACGATTTTGGAATAAGAATCGAGCAAGGTCGAGCTCTCAATCGTAAGTTATAAGTGTTTAGATTTTAGGTCCCCTATTCTCGTATTTCTTCCAAATTCGAGAACAATTCTCCATCGTTTCCCTTCGAATTTGTTCCTACATTTTATAAACAAGATTACCCAAAAGTTCTATCAAGGATTAGAGTGCTGAAAGTGGCTAGAAACCATTCCTCCAATTCAATCCGCCATTGAAGAGTTTCAAGGAAATTTTAAAAATCCAATCCGAGGATACCCGATAATTCATCAAGCAAGGACGATCCCAATCAGTTTCTGAAACCTCCAATGAATATTTTTCTAGAAGACCACAAAGAGAAATAACCTCAGGAACGAGCTCAATTGAAGAAAATAAGCTTAAATTGGGGGTAAGTGTCGAATTCCTATCTAATGTCCCTTTTTCTTCAAATTGAGGATTCATTTAGTTTACGAGGAAGAAGTTGAGTAACTTTGGTGAAGAAATTGAGAGGTGAAACGT
>NW_019273437.1:2940-4843 GCF_002738345.1 Cucurbita maxima
CAGACCGAGAACGATTCTCCAAAATTAAGGACACACACTCAATGTCATTCCTAAAAAACAGTTTCTTTAGCTTGAGGGAAGGATAAGGTAGAGGTTTCATGAAGAAATCTAGCCTTGAAAAACCTTTGAATCGGCCACCCAATAAGAAAACCCTTGTTTTATCTCTGGTAAGAAGCGAGTTTTTGGACGAACTATGGAAGAGAATATCTTAGGCTACGATCCACGAAAAGATATGAAATCAATCCCTAGCTCTTCCTTGCAACACTATATTTAAGTTCCATGAAGAAATTGAGGGGAGAAACNGAGGGGAGAAACAATGTGAATGGTGTTATGGAGCTTGAGTTTCAGACGACGGTGCAAAGGATGCACGCGTCTTCTTCTTTAACAGAGGAAGAAGACGATGACATGACCAGTTAGTTGAACCGGCCCTGTCACCTAAAAAATTCCACCTTCCCATGATTTTTTTTTTAATTTTAACCTGGTTCTAAACTAGTTCTTACCGACATTCTATGGAAGGAAATTTGAAGTAATTCAGATGCTGGGAGTTGAAGAATGAAATTCTAAAACGTCGACGACGAGGTAAGTAGCCACCTTGGACTTTTATTAAGAAATACTTGTAGGAATCACTTTGATTTCCATATGAACCGTAAACAAAGAATGAATTAAGAATATATGAAAGAAAAACTCAAAGAATTGTGAGTTAAGGCTCTGAACGGGATGAAATTATTTGGGTTTAAGTAACATTAAAATAACAAAATCAAGAAATAGGGGTAAATGACTGAAATACCTCTACGACTACTTATGATAATTCAAGGTCTATGCGTGCTCCAAATGACTTGCTACACCTTATAAGGTCTATTTCTAATAACAAGAAGGTATGTTCGAGAGTTCAGGTTGATTAGAGCAAGCTTGGAACCTAAACCAAGTTGGAACCCAATAAATGCCTAAAGGAAACACCTCAAGACTCAAGACCCTTTTGGAACGCCTCTAAAGAGTTCATTATGAATCTATGACCTTCTAAAACAACTCATGCTTGTTATTATGATGGATTCATATGTTTACGAATGCATGTTACAACTTACGCCTAAAGGAATTATGAACCTTATAAACTTACCAGATTGGGAACTACGAACAATACCAAACAAGCTCTACAAGTACCAAGGTTGAAGCATGCAAGGTAGCACGCAAGTATAAGGGACAAAGGTTTTCACTTAGAAAGAATGCTAGATACCACTTAAGGATAAGAGACCAAGGTCCCAAAACATAAAAACTCAAGAAAACTCCTAATATCTCCCACCGTACAATATATTCTTGACTTAGACTACGCTGCTTGGAATGTATGAAGCCTTGAACTTACGTATTCAGACTATGCCGCTTGGAATATCTGAAGCGTTGGGCATAGGTATTCAGGGTGTACCATAGAGCAAGCCCTAGGTGCAGTATTTTAAACTACGCTGCTTGGCGCATGAAGCCTTTATCGTAGGTATTAAGATTATGCCGCTTGGAATGCATGAAACCTTGGGCATATGTATAAAGACTGTATAATATCGCAAGCTCTAGATGTAGGATTATACTACATCGCATGGAATGTAAGAAGCCTTTGATGTAGGTTTTTAGACAATGCTTCTTGGAACGCATGAAGCCTTTAGCATAGGTTTAGACTACGTCACTTGGAATGCAGTACCAAGAACAAGAGAAAGATCAAGAACTAGAACATGGATCAAGGACCAAGTTTTAAGGAAAAGAACCAAGGTTCATCGGATAGATCATGATAAGAACTCCAAGTCAAGAACAAGAACTAGAGGGCCAAAGTACTTACCACAAGAACGAGAACAAGAAAATAAAGAATGTGGTACCCTACCATATCAAGGACACGATTAAGAGCCTCCAAGTAGGCTACGTA
>NW_019273438.1:0-564 GCF_002738345.1 Cucurbita maxima
CTATATTCTAAATCAGCAAGCCTAATCATTCCTCAGAAAACTTTCGAAAATCGTCGAAAATGACTCGGTTTTTTTCGCTCGTACTTCAAACGTCCCAGATTTGGGTTTCCAAAGTAGGGTTCGATTTAAAGAACTCTTTTACTATTTTATGCACTCCGTTTCTTCGAAACTATATTCTAAATCATCAAGCCTAATCATTCCTCACAAAACTTTCGAAAATCGTCGAAAGGGACTAGGTGTTTTTTTGGCACGTACTTCAAACGCCCCATATTTGTGTTTTCGAAGTAGGGTTCGATTTGAAGAACTCTTTTACTGTTTTATGCACTCCGTTTCTTCGAAACTATATTCTAAATCATCAAGCCTAATCATTCCTCACAAAACTTTTTAAAATCGTCGAAAATGACTCGGTTTTTTTCGCACGTACTTCAAACGTCCCAGATTTGGGTTTCTGAAGTAGGGTTCGATTTGAAGAACTCTTTTACTATTTTATCCACTCCGTTTCTTCGAAACTATATTCTAAATCATCAAGCCTAATCATTCCTCACAAAACTTTCGAAAATCGTC
>NW_019273438.1:941-5095 GCF_002738345.1 Cucurbita maxima
CTTTTACTGTTTTATGCACTCCGTTTCTTCGAAACTATATTTTAAATCATCAAGCCTAATCATTCCTCACAAAACTTTCATAAATCGTCGACAGTGTCTCGGTTTTTTCGCACGTACTTCAAACGTCCCAGATTTGGGTTTCCGAAGTAGGGTTCGATTTGAAGAACTCTTTTACTATTTTATGCACTCCGTTTCTTCGAAACTATATTCTAAATCATCAAGCCTAATCATTCCTCACAAATCTTTCGAAAATCGTCGAAAGGGACTAGGTGTTTTTTGGCACGTACTTCAAACGTCCCCGATTTGTGTTTTCGAAGTAGGGTTCGATTTGACGAACTCTTTTACTGTTTTATGCACTCCGTTTCTTCGAAACTATATTCTAAATCATCAAGCCTAATCATTCCTCACAAATTTTTCGAAAATCGTCGAAAGGGACTAGGTGTTTTTTGGCACGTACTTCAAACGTCCCCGATTTGTGTTTTCGAAGTAGGGTTCGATTTGACGAACTCTTTTACTATTTTATGCACTCCGTTTCTTCGAAACTATATTCTAAATCATCAAGCCTAATCATTCCTCACAAATTTTTCGAAAATCGTCGAAAGGGACTAGGTGTTTTTTGGCACGTACTTCAAACGTCCCCGATTTGTGTTTTCGAAGTAGGGTTCGATTTGACGAACTCTTTTACTATTTTATGCACTCCGTTTCTTCGAAACTATATTCTAAATCATCAAGCCTAATCATTCCTCACAAATTTTTCGAAAATCGTCGAAAGGGACTAGGTGTTTTTTGGCACGTACTTCAAACGTCCCCGATTTGTGTTTTCGAAGTAGGGTTCGATTTGACGAACTCTTTTACTATTTTATGCACTCCGTTTCTTCGAAACTATATTCTAAATCATCAAGCCTAATCATTCCTCACAAATTTTTCGAAAATCGTCGAAAGGGACTAGGTGTTTTTTGGCACGTACTTCAAACGTCCCCGATTTGTGTTTTCGAAGTAGGGTTCGATTTGACGAACTCTTTTACTATTTTATGCACTCCGTTTCTTCGAAACTATATTCTAAATCATCAAGCCTAATCATTCCTCACAAATTTTTCGAAAATCGTCGAAAGGGACTAGGTGTTTTTTGGCACGTACTTCAAACGTCCCCGATTTGTGTTTTCGAAGTAGGGTTCGATTTGACGAACTCTTTTACTATTTTATGCACTCCGTTTCTTCGAAACTATATTCTAAATCATCAAGCCTAATCATTCCTCACAAATTTTTCGAAAATCGTCGAAAGGGACTAGGTGTTTTTTGGCACGTACTTCAAACGTCCCCGATTTGTGTTTTCGAAGTAGGGTTCGATTTGACGAACTCTTTTACTATTTTATGCACTCCGTTTCTTCGAAACTATATTCTAAATCATCAAGCCTAATCATTCCTCACAAATTTTTCGAAAATCGTCGAAAGGGACTAGGTGTTTTTTGGCACGTACTTCAAACGTCCCCGATTTGTGTTTTCGAAGTAGGGTTCGATTTGACGAACTCTTTTACTATTTTATGCACTCCGTTTCTTCGAAACTATATTCTAAATCATCAAGCCTAATCATTCCTCACAAATTTTTCGAAAATCGTCGAAAGGGACTAGGTGTTTTTTGGCACGTACTTCAAACGTCCCCGATTTGTGTTTTCGAAGTAGGGTTCGATTTGACGAACTCTTTTACTATTTTATGCACTCCGTTTCTTCGAAACTATATTCTAAATCATCAAGCCTAATCATTCCTCACAAATTTTTCGAAAATCGTCGAAAGGGACTAGGTGTTTTTTGGCACGTACTTCAAACGTCCCCGATTTGTGTTTTCGAAGTAGGGTTCGATTTGACGAACTCTTTTACTATTTTATGCACTCCGTTTCTTCGAAACTATATTCTAAATCATCAAGCCTAATCATTCCTCACAAATTTTTCGAAAATCGTCGAAAGGGACTAGGTGTTTTTTGGCACGTACTTCAAACGTCCCCGATTTGTGTTTTCGAAGTAGGGTTCGATTTGACGAACTCTTTTACTATTTTATGCACTCCGTTTCTTCGAAACTATATTCTAAATCATCAAGCCTAATCATTCCTCACAAATTTTTCGAAAATCGTCGAAAGGGACTAGGTGTTTTTTGGCACGTACTTCAAACGTCCCCGATTTGTGTTTTCGAAGTAGGGTTCGATTTGACGAACTCTTTTACTATTTTATGCACTCCGTTTCTTCGAAACTATATTCTAAATCATCAAGCCTAATCATTCCTCACAAATTTTTCGAAAATCGTCGAAAGGGACTAGGTGTTTTTTGGCACGTACTTCAAACGTCCCCGATTTGTGTTTTCGAAGTAGGGTTCGATTTGACGAACTCTTTTACTATTTTATGCACTCCGTTTCTTCGAAACTATATTCTAAATCATCAAGCCTAATCATTCCTCACAAATTTTTCGAAAATCGTCGAAAGGGACTAGGTGTTTTTTGGCACGTACTTCAAACGTCCCCGATTTGTGTTTTCGAAGTAGGGTTCGATTTGACGAACTCTTTTACTATTTTATGCACTCCGTTTCTTCGAAACTATATTCTAAATCATCAAGCCTAATCATTCCTCACAAATTTTTCGAAAATCGTCGAAAGGGACTAGGTGTTTTTTGGCACGTACTTCAAACGTCCCCGATTTGTGTTTTCGAAGTAGGGTTCGATTTGACGAACTCTTTTACTATTTTATGCACTCCGTTTCTTCGAAACTATATTCTAAATCATCAAGCCTAATCATTCCTCACAAATTTTTCGAAAATCGTCGAAAGGGACTAGGTGTTTTTTGGCACGTACTTCAAACGTCCCCGATTTGTGTTTTCGAAGTAGGGTTCGATTTGACGAACTCTTTTACTGTTTTATGCACTCCGTTTCTTCGAAACTATATTCTAAATCATCAAGCCTAATCATTCCTCACAAAACTTTCGAAAATCGTCGAAAGGGCCTAGGTGTTTTTTGGCACGTACTTCAAACGTCCCCGATTTGTGTTTTCGAAGTAGGGTTCGATTTGACGAACTCTTTTACTGTTTTATGCACTCCGTTTCTTCGAAACTATATTCTAAATCATCAAGCCTAATCATTCCTCACAAATTTTTCGAAAATCGTCGAAAGGGACTAGGTGTTTTTTGGCACGTACTTCAAACGTCCCCGATTTGTGTTTTCGAAGTAGGGTTCGATTTGACGAACTCTTTTACTATTTTATGCACTCCGTTTCTTCGAAACTATATTCTAAATCATCAAGCCTAATCATTCCTCACAAATTTTTCGAAAATCGTCGAAAGGGACTAGGTGTTTTTTGGCACGTACTTCAAACGTCCCCGATTTGTGTTTTCGAAGTAGGGTTCGATTTGACGAACTCTTTTACTGTTTTATGCACTCTGTTTCTTCGAAACTATATTCTAAATCATCAAGCCTAATCATTCCTCACAAATTTTTCGAAAATCGTCGAAAGGGACTAGGTGTTTTTTGGCACGTACTTCAAACGTCCCCGATTTGTGTTTTCGAAGTAGGGTTCGATTTGACGAACTCTTTTACTATTTTATGCACTCCGTTTCTTCGAAACTATATTCTAAATCATCAAGCCTAATCATTCCTCACAAAACTTTCGAAAATCGTCGAAAGGGACTAGGTGTTTTTTGGCACGTACTTCAAACGTCCCCGATTTGTGTTTTCGAAGTAGGGTTCGATTTGACGAACTCTTTTACTATTTTATGCACTCCGTTTCTTCGAAACTATATTCTAAATCATCAAGCCTAATCATTCCTCACAAATTTTTCGAAAATCGTCGAAAGGGACTAGGTGTTTTTTTGGCACGTACTTCAAACGCCCCAGATTTGAGTTTCCGAAGTAGGGTTCGATTTGAAGAACTCTTTTACTGTTTTATGCACTCCGTTTCTTCGAAACTATATTCTAAATCATCAAGCCTAATCATTCCTCACAAAACTTTTTAAAATCGTCGAAAATGACTCGGTTTTTTTCGCACGTAATTCAAATGCCCCAGATTTGGGTTTCTGAAGTAGGGTTCGATTTGAAGAACTCTTTTACTATTTTATCCACTCCGTTTCTTCGAAACTATATTCTAAATCATCAAGCCTAATCATTCCTCACAAAACT
>NW_019273439.1:0-245 GCF_002738345.1 Cucurbita maxima
AATATTATTTCTAAGAAACGGAGTGCATAAAACAGTAAAAGAGTTCGTCAAATCGAACCCTTCTTCGGAAACCCGAACAGGGAAGTTTTTAGTACGCGCTAAAAAAACCGAATCACGGTCCACATTTTTTGAAAGTTTTGTTTGGAATGATAAGGCTTGATGATTTAGTATATTATTTCTTAGAAACGGAGTGCATCAAAAAGTCAAAGAGTACTTTAAATCGAACCCTTCTTCGGAAACCTAAA
>NW_019273439.1:524-5093 GCF_002738345.1 Cucurbita maxima
AAACAGGGAAGTTGTTAGTACGTGCTAAAAAAACCGTGTCACGGTCGACATTTTTCGAAAGTTTTGTGAGGAATGATAAGGTCTGATGATTTAGAATATTATTTCTAAGAAACAGAGTGCATAAAACAGTAAAAGAGTTCGTCAAACCGAACCCTTCTTCGGAAACCCAAACAGGGAAGTTGTTAGTACGTGCTAAAAAAACCGAGTCACGGTCGACGTTTTTCGAAATTTTTGTGAGGAATGATAAGGCTTGATGATTTAGAATATTATTTCTAAGAAACGGAGTGCATAAAACAGTAAAAGAGTACTTTAAATCGAACCCTTCTTNTTCGGAAACCCAAACAGGGAAGTTGTTAGTACGTGCTAAAAAAACTGTGTCACGGTCGACATTTTTCAAAAGTTTTGTGAGGAATGATAAGGCTTGATGATTTAGAATATTATTTCTAAGAAACGGAGTGCATAAAACAGTAAAAGAGTTCGTCAAACCGAACCCTTCTTCGGAAACCCAAACAGGGAAGTTGTTAGTACGTGCTAAAATAACCGTGTCACGGTCGACATTTTTCGAAAGTTTTGTGAGGAATGATAAGGCTTGATGATTTAGAATATTATTTCTAAGAAACAGAGTGCATAAAACAGTAAAAGAGTTCGTCAAACCGAACCCTTCTTCGGAAACCCAAACAGGGAAGTTGTTAGTACGTGCTAAAAAAACTGTGTCACGGTCGACATTTTTCGAAATTTTTGTGAGGAATGATAAGGCTTGATGATTTAGAATATTATATCTAAGAAACGGAGTGCAGAAAACAGTAAAAGAGTTCGTCAAACCGAACCCTTCTTCGGAAACCCAAACAGGGAAGTTGTTAGTACGTGCTAAAAAAACCGTGTCAGGGTCGACATTTTTCGAAAGTTTTGTGAGGAATTGTAAGGCTTGATGATTTAGAATATTATTTATAAGAATCGGAGTGCATAAAACAGTCAAACAGTTCGTCAAACCGAACCCTTCTTCGGAAAACCGAATAGGGAAGTTGTTAGTACGTGCTAAAAAAACTGTGTCAGGGTCGACATTTTTCGAAAGTTTTGTGAGGAATGATAAGGCTTGATGATTTAGAATATTATTTCTAAGAAACGGAGTGCATAAAACAGTCAAACAGTTCGTCAAACCGAACCCTTCTTCGGAAACCCAAACAGGGAAGTTGTTAGTACGCGCTAAAAAAACCGAATCACGGTCCACATTTTTCGAAAGTTTTGTTTGGAATGATAAGGCTTGATGATTTAGTATATTATTTCTAAGAAACGGAGTGCATAAAAAAGTCAAAGAGTACTTTAAATCGAACCCTTCTTCGGAAACCCAAACAGGGAAGTTGTTAGTACGTGCTAAAAAAACCGTGTCACGGTCGACATTTTTCGAAATTTTTGTGAAGAATGATAAGGCTTGATGATTTAGAATATTATATCTAAGAATCGGAGTGCAGAAAACAGTAAAAGAGTTCGTCAAACCGAACCCTTCTTCGGAAACCCAAACAGGGAAGTTGTTAGTACGTGCTAAAAAAACCGTGTCACGGTCGACATTTTTCGAAAGTTTTGTGAGGAATGATAAGGCTTGATGATTTAGAATATTATTTCTAAGAAACGGAGTGCATAAAATAGTAAAAGACTTCTTCAAATCGAACCCTTCTTCGGAAACCCAAACAGGGAAGTTGTTAGTACGTGCTAAAAAAACCGTGTCACGGTCGACATTTTTCGAAAGTTTTGTGAGGAATGATAAGGCTTGATGATTTAGAATATTATTTCTAAGAAACGGAGTGCATAAAATAGTAAAAGACTTCTTCAAATCGAACCCTTCTTCGGAAACCCAAACAGGGAAGTTGTTAGTACGTGCTAAAAAAACCGTGTCACGGTCGACATTTTTCGAAAGTTTTGTGAGGAATGATAAGGCTTGATGATTTAGAATATTATTTCTAAGAAACGGAGTGCATAAAACAGTCAAACAGTTCGTCAAACCGAACCCTTCTTCGGAAACCCAAACAGGGAAGTTGTTAGTACGCGCTAAAAAAACCGAGTCACGGTCCACATTTTTCGAAAGTTTTGTTTGGAATGATAAGGCTTGATGATTTAGTATATTATTTCTAAGAAACGGAATGCATAAAAAAGTCAAAGAGTACTTTAAATCGAACCCTTCTTCGGAAACCCAAACAGGGAAGTTGTTAGTACGTGCTAAAAAAACCGTGTCACGGTCGACATTTTTCGAAATTTTTGTGAGGAATGATAAGGCTTGATGATTTAGAATATTATATCTAAGAAACGGAGTGCAGAAAACAGTAAAAGAGTTCGTCAAACCGAACCCTTCTTCGGAAACCCAAACAGGGAAGTTGTTAGTACGTGCTAAAAAAACCGTGTCACGGTCGACATTTTTCGAAAGTTTTGTGAGGAATGATTAGGCTTGATGATTTAGAATATTATTTCTAAGAAACAGAGTGCATAAAACAGTCAAACAGTTCGTCAAACCGAACCCTTCTTCGGAAAACCGAACAGGGAAGTTGTTAGTACGTGCTAAAAAAACTGTGTCAGGGTCGACATTTTTCGAAAGTTTTGTGAGGAATGATAAGGCTTGATGATTTAGAATATTATTTCTAAGAAACGGAGTGCATAAAACAGTCAAACAGTTCGTCAAACCGAACCCTTCTTCGGAAACCCAAACAGGGAAGTTTTTAGTACGTGCTAAAAAAACCGAGTCACGGTCGACATTTTTCGAAAGTTTTGTGAGGAATGATAAGGCTTGATGATTTAGAATATTATTTCTAAGAAACGGAGTGCATAAAACAGTAAAAGAGTTCGTCAAATTGAACCCTTCTTCGGAAAATCGAACAGGGAAGTTTTTAGTACGTGCTAAAAAAACCGAGTCACGGTCCATATTTATCGAAAGTTTTGTTTGGAATGATAAGGCTTGATGATTTAGAATATTATTTCTAAGAAACGGAGTGCATAAAAAGTTTTGTTTGGAATGATAAGGCTTGATGATTTAGAATATTATTTCTAAGAAACGGAGTGCATAAATCAGTAAAAGAGTTCGTCAAATCGAACCCTTCTTCGAAAAACTGAACAGGGAAGTTCTTAGTACGTGCTAAAAAAACCGAGTCACGGTCCACATTTTTCGAAATTTTTGTGAGGAATGATAAGGCTTGATGATTTAGAATATTATTTCTAAGAAACGGAGTGCATAAAACAGTCAAAGAGTACTTTAAATCGAACCCTTCTTCGGAAACCCAAACAGGGAAGTTGTTAGTACGTGCTAAAAAAACCGTGTCAGGGTCGACATTTTTCGAAAGTTTTGTGAGGAATGATAAGGCTTGATGATTTAGAATATTATTTCTAAGAAACGGAGTGCATAAAACAGTAAAAGAGTTCGTCAAATCGAACCCTTCTTCGAAAAACTGAACAGGGAAGTTCTTAGTACGTGCTAAAAAAACCGAGTCAGGGTCGACATTTTTCGAAAGTTTTGTGAGGAATGATAAGGCTTGATGATTTAGAATATTATTTCTAAGAAACGGAGTGCATAAAACAGTAAAAGAGTTCGTCAAATCGAACCCTTCTTCGGAAACCCGAACAGGGAAGTTTTTAGTACGCGCTAAAAAAACCGAGTCACGGTCCACATTTTTCGAAAGTTTTGTTTGTAATGATAAGGCTTGATGATTTAGTATATTATTTCTAAGAAACGGAGTGCATAAAAAAGTCAAAGAGTACTTTAAATCGAACCCTTCTTCGGAAACTCAAACAGGGAAGTTGTTAGTACGTGCTAAAAAACCGAGTCACGGTCGACGTTTTTCGAAATTTTTGTGAGGAATGATAAGGCTTGATGATTTAGAATATTATATCTAAGAAACGGAGTGCAGAAAACAGTAAAAGAGTTCGTCAAACCGAACCCTTCTTCGGAATCCCAAACAGGGAAGTTGTTAGTACGTGCTAAAAAAACCGTGTCACGGTCGACATTTTTCGAAAGTTTTGTGAGGAATGATAAGGCTTGATGATTTAGAATATTATTTCTAAGAAACGGAGTGCAGAAAACAGTAAAAGAGTTCGTCAAACCGAACCCTTCTTCGGAAACCCAAACAGGGAAGTTGTTAGTACGTGCTAAAAAAACCGTGTCACGGTCGACATTTTTCGAAAGTTTTGTGAGGAATGATAAGGCTTGATGATTTAGAATATTATTTCTAAGAAACGGAGTGCATAAAACAGTAAAAGAGTTCGTTAAATCGAACCCTTCTTCAAAAACCCGAACAGGGAAGTTTTTAGTACATGCTAAAAAAACCGAGTCACGGTCCACATTTTTCGAAATTTTTGTGAGGAATGATAAGGCTTGATGATTTAGAATATTATTTCTAAGAAACGGAGTGCATAAAACAGTCAAACAGTACTTTAAATCAAACCCTTCTTCGGAAACCCAAACAGGAAGTTTTTAGTACGTGCTAAAAAAACGAAGTCACGGTCCACATTTTTCGAAAGTATTGTTTGGAATGATAAGGCTTGATGATTTAGAATATTATTTCTAAGAAACAGAGTGCATAAAACAGTAAA
>NW_019273440.1:0-5084 GCF_002738345.1 Cucurbita maxima
TTTGACGAACTCTTTTACTGTTTTATGCACTCCGTTTCTTAGAAATAATATTCTAAATCATCAAGCCTTATCATTCCTCACAAAACTTTCAAAAAATGTTGACCGTGACTCGTTTTTTTTAGCACGTACTAAAAACTTCCCTGTTCGGTTTTCCGAAGAAGGGTTCGATTTGACGAACTCTTTGACTGTTTTATGCACTCCGTTTCTTAGAAATAATATTCTAAATCATCAAGCCGTATCATTCCTCACAAAACTTTCGAAAAACGTCGACCAAGACTCGGTTTTTTAGCACGTACTAACAACTTCCCTGTTTGGGTTTCCGAAGAAGGGTTCGGTTTGACGAACTCTTTTACTGTTTTATGCACTCCGTTTCTTAGATATAATATTCTAAATCATCAAGCCTTATCATTCCTCACAAAACTTTCGAAAAACGTCGACCAAGACTCGGTTTTTTAGCACGTATTAAAAACTTCCCTGTTTGGGTTTCCGAAGAAGGGTTCGGTTTGACGAACTCTTTTACTGTTTTATGCACTCCGTTTCTTAGATATAATATTCTAAATCATCAAGCCTTATCATTCCTCACAAAACTTTCGAAAAACGTCGACCAAGACTCGGTTTTTTAGCACGTATTAAAAACTTCCCTGTTTGGGTTTCCGAAGAAGGGTTCGGTTTGACGAACTCTTTTACTGTTTTATGCACTCCGTTTCTTAGATATAATATTCTAAATCATCAAGCCTTATCATTCCTCACAAAACTTTCGAAAAACGTCGACCAAGACTCGGTTTTTTAGCACGTATTAAAAACTTCCCTGTTTGGGTTTCCGAAGAAGGGTTCGGTTTGACGAACTCTTTTACTGTTTTATGCACTCCGTTTCTTAGAAATAATATTCTAAATCATCAAGCCTTATCATTCCTCACAAAACTTTCGAAAAACGTCGACCAAGACTCGGTTTTTTAGCACGTATTAAAAACTTCCCTGTTTGGGTTTCCGAAGAAGGGTTCGGTTTGACGAACTCTTTTACTGTTTTATGCACTCCGTTTCTTAGATATAATATTCTAAATCATCAAGCCTTATCATTCCTCACAAAACTTTCGAAAAACGTCGACCAAGACTCGGTTTTTTAGCACGTATTAAAAACTTCCCTGTTTGGGTTTCCGAAGAAGGGTTCGGTTTGACGAACTCTTTTACTGTTTTATGCACTCCGTTTCTTAGATATAATATTCTAAATCATCAAGCCTTATCATTCCTCACAAAACTTTCGAAAAACGTCGACCAAGACTCGGTTTTTTAGCACGTATTAAAAACTTCCCTGTTTGGGTTTCCGAAGAAGGGTTCGGTTTGACGAACTCTTTTACTGTTTTATGCACTCCGTTTCTTAGATATAATATTCTAAATCATCAAGCCTTATCATTCCTCACAAAACTTTCGAAAAACGTCGACCAAGACTCGGTTTTTTAGCACGTATTAAAAACTTCCCTGTTTGGGTTTCCGAAGAAGGGTTCGGTTTGACGAACTCTTTTACTGTTTTATGCACTCCGTTTCTTAGATATAATATTCTAAATCATCAAGCCTTATCATTCCTCACAAAAATTTCGAAAAACGTCGACCAAGACTCGGTTTTTTAGCACGTAT
This sequence comes from Cucurbita maxima, assembly GCF_002738345.1. Classification (NCBI taxonomy): domain Eukaryota; kingdom Viridiplantae; phylum Streptophyta; class Magnoliopsida; order Cucurbitales; family Cucurbitaceae; genus Cucurbita; species Cucurbita maxima. The sequence goes on from NW_019273440.1 coordinate 1,633, forward strand.
TAAAAACTTCCCTGTTTGGGTTTCCGAAGAAGGGTTCGATTTAAAGTAATCTTTGACTGTTTTATGCACTCCGTTTCTTAGAAATAATATTCTAAATCATCAAGCCTTATCATTCCAAACAATACTTTCGAAAAACGTGGACCGTGACTCGGTTTTTTTAGCACGTACTAAAAACTTCCCTGTTCGGTTTTTCGAAGAAGGGTTCGATTTGACGAAGTCTTTTACTGTTTTATGCACTCCGTTTCTTAGAAATAATATTCTAAATCATCAAGCCATATCATTCCTCACAAAACTTTCGAAAAATGTCGACCGTGACTCGGTTTTTTTAGCACGTACTAACAACTTCCCTGTTTGGGTTTCCGAAGAAGGGTTCGGTTTGACGAACTCTTTTACTGTTTTATGCACTCCGTTTCTTAGATATAATATTCTAAATCATCAAGCCTTATCATTCCTCACAAAAATTTCGAAAAACGTCGACCGTGACTCGGTTTTTTAGCACGTATTAAAAACTTCCCTGTTTGGGTTTCTGAAGAAGGATTCGATTTAAAGTAATCTTTGACTGTTTTATGCACTCCGTTTCTTAGAAATAATATTCTAAATCATCAAGCCTTATCATTCCTCACAAAACTTTTGAAAAATGTGGACCGTGACTCGGTTTTTTTAGCACGTACTAACAACTTCCCTGTTTGGGTTTCCGAAGAAGGGTTCGATTTGACGAACTCTTTTACTGTTTTATGCACTCCGTTTCTTAGAAATAATATTCTAAATCATCAAGCCTTATCATTCCAAACAATACTTTCGAAAAACGTGGACCGTAACTCGGTTTTTTTAGCACGTACTAAAAACTTCCCTGTTCGGTTTTTCGAAGAAGGGTTCGATTTGACGAACTCTTTTACTGTTTTATGCACTCCGTTTCTTAGAAATAATATTCTAAATCATCAAGCCGTATAATTCCTCACAAAACTTTCGAAAAATGTCGACCGTGACACGGTTTTTTTAGCACGTACTAACAACTTCCCTGTTTGGGTTTCCGAAGAAGGGTTCGGTTTGACGAACTCTTTTACTGTTTTATGCACTCCGTTTCTTAGATATAATATTCTAAATCATCAAGCCTTATCATTCCTCACAAAAATTTCGAAAAACGTCGACCGTGACTCGGTTTTTTAGCACGTATTAAAAACTTCCCTGTTTGGGTTTCCGAAGAAGGATTCGATTTAAAGTAATCTTTGACTGTTTTATGCACTCCGTTTCTTAGAAATAATATTCTAAATCATCAAGCCTTATCATTCCTCACAAAACTTTTGAAAAATGTGGACCGTGACTCGGTTTTTTTAGCACGTACTAACAACTTCCCTGTTTGGGTTTCCGAAGAAGGGTTCGATTTGACGAACTCTTTTACTGTTTTATGCACTCCGTTTCTTAGAAATAATATTCTAAATCATCAAGCCGTATCATTCCTGACAAAACTTTCGAAAAATGTCGACCGTGACACGGTTTTTTTAGCACGTACTAACAACTTCCCTGTTTGGGTTTCCGAAGAAGGGTTTGGTTTGACGAACTCTTTAACTGTTTTATGCACTCCGTTTCTTAGATATAATATTCTAAATCATCAAGCCTTATCATTCCTCACAAAAATTTCGAAAAACGTCGACCGTGACTCGGTTTTTTAGCACGTACTAAAAACTTCCCTGTTTGGGTTTCCGAAGAAGGGTTCGATTTAAAGTACTCTTTGACTGTTTTATGCACTCCGTTTCTTAGAAATAATATTCTAAATCATCAAGCCTTATCATTCCAAACAAAACTTTCGAAAAATGTGGACCGTGACTCGGTTTTTTTAGCACGTACTAAAAACTTCCCTGTTCGGGTTTCCGAAGAAGGGTTCGATTTGACGAACTCTTTTACTGTTTTATGCACTCCGTTTCTTAGAAATAATATTCTAAATCATCAAGCCTTATCATTCCTCACAAAAATTTCGAAAAACGTCGACCGTGACTCGGTTTTTTAGCACGTACTAAAAACTTCCCTGTTTGGGTTTCTGAAAAAGGGTTCGATTTCAAGTACTCTTTGACTGTTTTATGCACTCCGTTCCTTAGAAGTAATATACTAAATCATCAAGCCTTATCATTCCTCACAAAACTTTCGAAAAATGTCGACCGTGACTCGGATTTTTTAGCACGTACTAACCTTATCATTCCTCACAAAACTTTCGAAAAATGTCGACCGTGACTCGGATTTTTTAGCACGTACTAAAAACTTCCCTGTTTGGGTTTCCGAAGAAGGGTTCGATTTGACGAACTCTTTTACTGTTTTATGCACTCCGTTTCTTAGATATAATATTCTAAATCATCAAGCCTTATCATTCCTCACAAAACTTTCGAAAAATGTCGACCGTGACTCGGATTTTTTAGCACGTACTAAAAACTTCCCTGTTCGGGTTTCCGAAGAAGGGTTCGATTTGACGAACTCTTTTACTGTTTTATGCACTCCGTTTCTTAGAAATAATATTCTAAATCATCAAGCCTTATCATTCCTCACAAAACTTTCGAAAAATGTCGACCGTGACTCGGTTTTTTAGCACGTACTAAAAACTTCCCTGTTTGGGTTTCCGAAGAAGGGTTCGATTTAAAGTACTCTTTGACTTTTTTATGCACTCCGTTTCTTAGAAATAATATACTAAATCATCAAGCCTTATCATTCCTCACAAAACTTTTGAAAAATGTTGACCGTGACTCGGTTTTTTTAGCACGTACTAACAACTTCCCTGTTTGGGTTTCCGAAGAAGAGTTCGGTTTGACGAACTCTTTTACTGTTTTACGCACTCCGTTTCTTAGATATAATATTCTAAATCATCAAGCCTTATCATTCCTCACAAAAATTTCGAAAAACGTCGACCGTGACTCGGTTTTTTAGCACGTACTAAAAACTTCCCTGTTTGGGTTTCCGAAGAAGGGTTCGATTTAAAGTACTCGTTGACTTTTTTATGCACTCCGTTTCTTAGAAATAATATACTAAATCATCAAGCCTTATCATTCCTCACAAAACTTTTGAAAAATAATGACCGTGACACGGTTTTCTTAGCACGTACTAACAACTTCCCAGTTTGGGTTTCCGAAGAAGGGTTCGGTTTGACGAACTCTTTTACTGTTTTATGCACTCCGTTTCTTAGATATAATATTCTAAATCATCAAGCCTTATCATTCCTCACAAAAATTTCGAAAAACGTCGACCGTGACTCGGTTTTTTAGCACGTACTAAAAACTTCCCTGTTTGGGTTTCCGAAGAAGGGTTCGATTTGAAGTACTCTTTGACTTTTTTATGCACTCCATTTCTTAGAAATAATATACTAAATCATCAAGCCTTATCATTCCTCACAAAACTTTTGAAAAATGTGGACCGTGACTCGGTTTTTTTAGCACGTACTAACAACTTCCCTGTTTGGGTTTCCGAAGAAG
>NW_019273441.1:0-1428 GCF_002738345.1 Cucurbita maxima
GTTTCTTAGAAATAATATTCTAAATCATCAAGCCTTATCATTCCTCACAAAACTTTCGAAAAACGTCGATCGTGACTTAGTTTTTTTAGCACGTACTTCAAACTTCCCGAATTTGGGTTTCCGAAGTAGGATTCGATTTGAAGAACTCTTTTACTTTTTTATGCTCTCCGTTTCTTAGAAATAATATTCTAAATCATCAAGCCTTATCATTCCTCACAAAACATTTGAAAAAAGTCGATCGTGACTCAGTTTTTTTAGCACGTACTTCAAACTTCCCAGATTTGGGTTTCCGAAGTAGGGTTCGATTTGACGAACTCTTTTACTGTTTTATGCACTCCGTTTCTTAGAAATAATATTCTAAATCATCAAGCCTTATCATTCCTCACAAAACATTCGAAAAACGTCGATCGTGACTCGGTTTTTTTAGCACGTACTTCAAACTTCCCAGATTTGGGTTTCCAAAGTAGGGTTCGATTTGACGAACTCTTTTTCTGTTTTATGCTCTCCGTTTCTCAGAAATAATATTCTAAATCATCAAGCCTTATCATTCCTCCCAAATCTTTTGAAAAACGTCGATCGTGACTCGGTTTTTTTAGCACGTACTTCAAACTTCCCAGATTTGGGTTTTGCAAGTAGGGTTCGATTTGAAGAACTCTTTTACTGTTTTATGCTCTCCGTTTCTTAGAAATAATATTATAAATCATCAAGCCTTATCATTCCTCACAAAAATTCAAAAAACGTTGATCGTGACTCGGTTTTTTTAGCACGTACTTCAAACTTCCCAGATTTGGGTTTCCGAAGTAGGGTGCGATTTGACGAACTCTTTTAGTTTTTTATGCTCTCCGTTTCTTAGAAATAATATTCTAAATCATCAAGCCTTATCATTCCTCCCAAAACATTTGAAAAACGTTGATCGTGACTCGGTTTTTTTAGCACGTACTTCAAACTTCCCAGATTTGGGTTTCCGAAGTAGGGTTCGATTTGACGAACTCTTTTACTTTTTTATGCTCTCCGTTTCTTAAAAATAATATTCTAAATCATCAAGCCTTATCATTCCTCACAAAACTTTCGAAAAACGTCGATCGTGACTTAGTTTTTTTAGCACGTACTTCAAACTTCCCGAATTTGGGTTTCCGAAGTAGGGTTCGATTTGACGAACTCTTTTACTGTTTTATGCTCTCCGTTTCTTAGAAATAATATTCTAAATCATCAAGCCTTATCATTCCTCACAAAACATTCGAAAAACGTCGATCGTGACTCGGTTTTTTTAGCACGTACTTCAAACTTCCCATATTTGTGTTTCCGAAGTAGGGTTCGATTTGACGAACTCTTTTACTTTTTTATGCTCTCTGTTTCTTAGAAATAATATTCTAAATCATCAAGCCTTATCATTCCTCACAAAACTTTCGAAAAACGTCGATCGTGACT
>NW_019273441.1:1822-5069 GCF_002738345.1 Cucurbita maxima
GAACTCTTTTACTGTTTTATGCTCTCTGTTTCTCAGAAAAAATATTCTAAATCATCACGCCTTATGATTCGTCACAAATCTTTTGAAAAACGTCGATCATGACTCGGTTTTTTTAGCACGTACTTCAAACTTCCCAGATTTGGGTTTTGCAAGTAGGGTTCGATTTGAAGAACTCTTTTACTGTTTTATGCTCTCCGTTTCTTAGAAATAATATTATAAATCATCAAGCCTTATCATTCCTCACAAAAATTCAAAAAACGTCGATCGTGACTCGGTTTTTTTAGCACGTACTTCAAACTTTCCAGATTTGGGTTTCCGAAGTAGGGTGCGATTTGACGAACTCTTTTAGTTTTTTATGCTCTCCGTTTCTTAGAAATAATATTCTAAATCATCAAGCCTTATCATTCCTCCCAAAACATTTGAAAAACGTCGATCGTGACTCGGTTTTTTTAGCACGTACTTCAAACTTCCCAGATTTGGGTTTCCGAAGTACGTGCTAAAAAAACCGAGTCACGGTCGACGTTATTCGAAAGTTTTGTGAGGAATGATAAGGCTTGATGATTTAGAATATTATTTCTAAGAAACGGAGAGCATAAAAAAGTAAAAGAGTTCGATTTGACGAACTCTTTTACTGTTTTATGCTCTCCGTTTCTTAGAAATAATATTCTAAATCATCAAGCCTTATCATTCCTCACAAAACATTCGAAAAACGTCGATCGTGACTCGGTTTTTTTAGCACGTACTTCAAATTTCCCATATTTGGGTTTCCGAAGTAGGGTTCGATTTGACGAACTCTTTTACTTTTTTATGCTCTCTGTTTCTTAGAAATAATATTCTAAATCATCAAGCCTTATCATTCCTCACAAAACTTTCGAAAAACGTCGATCGTGACTCGGTTTTTATAGCACGTACTTCAAACTTCCCAGATTTGGGTTTCCGAAGTAGGGTTCGATTTGACGAACTCTTTTACTGTTTTATGCTCTCCGTTTCTTAGAAATAATATTCTAAATCATCAAGCCTTATCATTCCTCACAAAACATTCGAAAAACGTCGATCGTGACTCGGTTTTTTTAGCACGTACTTCAAACTTCCCAGATTTGGGTTTCCGAAGTAGGGTTCGATTTGACGAACTCTTATACTGTTTTATGCACTCCGTTTCTTAGAAATAATATTCTAAATCATCAAGCCTTATCATTCCTCCCAAAACATTCGAAAAACGTCGATCGTGACTCGGTTTTTATAGCACGTACTTCAAACTTCCCAGATTTGGGTTTCCGAAGTAGGGTTCGATTTGACGAACTCTTATACTGTTTTATGCACTCCGTTTCTTAGAAATAATATTCTAAATCATCAAGCCTTATCATTCCTCCCAAAACATTCGAAAAACGTCGATCGTGACTCGGTTTTTATAGCACGTACTTCAAACTTCCCAGATTTGGGTTTCCGAAGTAGGGTTCGATTTGACGAACTCTTATACTGTTTTATGCACTCCGTTTCTTAGAAATAATATTCTAAATCATCAAGCCTTATCATTCCTCCCAAAACATTCGAAAAACGTCGATCGTGACTCGGTTTTTATAGCACGTACTTCAAACTTCCCAGATTTGGGTTTCCGAAGTAGGGTTCGATTTGACGAACTCTTATACTGTTTTATGCACTCCGTTTCTTAGAAATAATATTCTAAATCATCAAGCCTTATCATTCCTCCCAAAACATTCGAAAAACGTCGATCGTGACTCGGTTTTTATAGCACGTACTTCAAACTTCCCAGATTTGGGTTTCCGAAGTAGGGTTCGATTTGACGAACTCTTATACTGTTTTATGCACTCCGTTTCTTAGAAATAATATTCTAAATCATCAAGCCTTATCATTCCTCCCAAAACATTCGAAAAACGTCGATCGTGACTCGGTTTTTATAGCACGTACTTCAAACTTCCCAGATTTGGGTTTCCGAAGTAGGGTTCGATTTGACGAACTCTTATACTGTTTTATGCACTCCGTTTCTTAGAAATAATATTCTAAATCATCAAGCCTTATCATTCCTCCCAAAACATTCGAAAAACGTCGATCGTGACTCGGTTTTTATAGCACGTACTTCAAACTTCCCAGATTTGGGTTTCCGAAGTAGGGTTCGATTTGACGAACTCTTATACTGTTTTATGCACTCCGTTTCTTAGAAATAATATTCTAAATCATCAAGCCTTATCATTCCTCCCAAAACATTCGAAAAACGTCGATCGTGACTCGGTTTTTATAGCACGTACTTCAAACTTCCCAGATTTGGGTTTCCGAAGTAGGGTTCGATTTGACGAACTCTTATACTGTTTTATGCACTCCGTTTCTTAGAAATAATATTCTAAATCATCAAGCCTTATCATTCCTCCCAAAACATTCGAAAAACGTCGATCGTGACTCGGTTTTTATAGCACGTACTTCAAACTTCCCAGATTTGGGTTTCCGAAGTAGGGTTCGATTTGACGAACTCTTATACTGTTTTATGCACTCCGTTTCTTAGAAATAATATTCTAAATCATCAAGCCTTATCATTCCTCCCAAAACATTCGAAAAACGTCGATCGTGACTCGGTTTTTATAGCACGTACTTCAAACTTCCCAGATTTGGGTTTCCGAAGTAGGGTTCGATTTGACGAACTCTTATACTGTTTTATGCACTCCGTTTCTTAGAAATAATATTCTAAATCATCAAGCCTTATCATTCCTCCCAAAACATTCGAAAAACGTCGATCGTGACTCGGTTTTTATAGCACGTACTTCAAACTTCCCAGATTTGGGTTTCCGAAGTAGGGTTCGATTTGACGAACTCTTATACTGTTTTATGCACTCCGTTTCTTAGAAATAATATTCTAAATCATCAAGCCTTATCATTCCTCCCAAAACATTCGAAAAACGTCGATCGTGACTCGGTTTTTATAGCACGTACTTCAAACTTCCCAGATTTGGGTTTCCGAAGTAGGGTTCGATTTGACGAACTCTTATACTGTTTTATGCACTCCGTTTCTTAGAAATAATATTCTAAATCATCAAGCCTTATCATTCCTCACAAATGTTTTAAAAAACGTCGATCGTGACTCGGATTTTTTGCACGTACTTCAAACTTCCAAGATTTGGGTTTATGAAGAAGGGTTCGATTTGACGAACTCTTTTACTGTTTTATGCACTCCGTTTCTTAGAAATAATATTCTAAATCATCAAGCCTTATCATTCCTCCCAAAACATTTGAAAAACGT
>NW_019273442.1:0-1389 GCF_002738345.1 Cucurbita maxima
AATCTCGAAAGTTTGAAGTACGTTCTAAAAAAAACAAGTCACGATCGATGTTTTTTGAAAGTTTTGTAAGGAATGATAAGGCTTGATGATTTAGAATATTATTTCTAAGAAACGGAGTGCATAAAACTGTAAAAGAGTTCTTCAAATCGAACCCTTCTTCGGAAACCCAAACAGGGAAATCTTTAGTACATGCTAAAAAAACCGAGTCACGGTCGACGTTTTTCGAAAGTTTTGTGAGGAATGATAAGGCTTGATGATTTAGAATATTTTTTCTAGGAAACGGAGTGCATAAAACTGTAAAAGAATTCTTCAAATCGAACCCTTCTTCGGAAACCCAAATCTGTGAAGTTTGAAGTACATGCTAAAAAAACCGAGTCACGATCGACGTTTTTCGAAAGTTTTGTGAGGAATGATAAGGCTTGATGATTTAGAATATTATTTCTTGGAAACGGAGTGCATAAAACAGTAAAAGAGTTCTTCAAATCGAACCCTTCTTCGGAAACCCAAACAGGGAAATCTTTAGTACATGCTAAAAAAACCGAGTCACGGTCGACGTTTTTCGAAAGTTTTGTGAGGAATGATAAGGCTTGATGATTTAGAATATTATTTCTTGGAAACGGAGTGCATAAAACAGTAAAAGAGTTCTTCAAATCGAACCCTTCTTCGGAAACCCAAATAGGGAAATCTTTAGTACATGTTAAAAAAACCGAGTCACGGTCGACGTTTTTCGATAGTTTTATGAGGAATGATAAGGCTTGATGATTTAGAATATTATTACTTGGAAACGGGGTGCATAAAACAGAAAAAGAGTTCTTCAAATCAAACCCTTCTTCAGAAACCCAAACAGGGAAATCTTTAGTACATGCTAAAAATACCGAGTCACGGTCGACGTTTTTCGAAAATTTTGTGAGGAATGATAAGGCTTGATGATTTAAAATATTATTTCTAAGAAACGGAGTGCATAAAACAGTAAAATAGTTCTTCAAATCGAACCCTACTTCGGATACCCAAATCTCGAAAGTTTGAAGTACGTGCTAAAAAAACCGAGTCACGATCGACGTTCTTTGAAAGTTTTGTGAGTAATGATAAGGCTTTATGATTAAGAATATTATTTCTAAGAAACGGAGTGCATAAAACCGTAAAATAGTTCTTCAAATCGAACTCTACTTTGGATACCCAAATCTCGAAAGTTTGAAATACGTGCTAAAAAAACCGAGTCACGATCGATGTTTTTCGAAAGTTTTGTGAGGAATGATAGGGCTTGATGATTTAGAATATTATTTCTAAGAAACGGAGTGTATAAAAACGTAAAATAGTTCTTCAAATTGAACCCTACTTCGGATACCCAAATCTCGAAAGTTTGAAGTACGTTCTAAAAAAACCGAGTCA
>NW_019273442.1:1397-5076 GCF_002738345.1 Cucurbita maxima
CTACTTCGGATACCCAAATCTCGAAAGTTTGAAGTACGTTCTAAAAAAACCGAGTCACGATCAACGTTTTTCGAAATTTTTGTGAGGAATGATAAGGCTTGATGATTTAGAATATTATTTCTAGGAAACGGAGTGCATAAAACAGTAAAAATGTTTTTCAAATCGAACCCTTCTTCGGAAACCCAAATCTCGAAAGTTTGAAGTACGTGCTAAAAAAACCGAGTCACGGTCGACGTTTTTCGAAAGTTTTGTGAGGAATGATAAGGCTTGATGATTTAGAATATTATTCTAAGAAACAGAGTGCATAAAACAGTAAAAATGTTTTTCAAATCGAACCCTTCTTCGGAAACCCAAATCTCGAAAGTTTGAAGTACGTGCTAAAAAAACCGAGTCACGATCGATGTTTTTCGAAAGTTTTGTGAGGAATGATAAGGCTTGATGATTTAGAATATTATTCTAAGAAACAGAGTGCATAAAACAGTAAAAATGTTTTTCAAATCGAACCCTTCTTCGGAAACCCAAATCTCGAAAGTTTGAAGTACGTGCTAAAAAAACCGAGTCACGATCGATGTTTTTCGAAAGTTTTGTGAGGAATGATAAGGCTTGATGATTTAGAATATTATTCTAAGAAACAGAGTGCATAAAACAGTAAAAATGTTTTTCAAATCGAACCCTTCTTCGGAAACCCAAATCTCGAAAGTTTGAAGTACGTGCTAAAAAAACCGAGTCACGATCGATGTTTTTCGAAAGTTTTGTGAGGAATGATAAGGCTTGATGATTTAGAATATTATTCTAAGAAACAGAGTGCATAAAACAGTAAAAATGTTTTTCAAATCGAACCCTTCTTCGGAAACCCAAATCTCGAAAGTTTGAAGTACGTGCTAAAAAAACCGAGTCACGATCGATGTTTTTCGAAAGTTTTGTGAGGAATGATAAGGCTTGATGATTTAGAATATTATTCTAAGAAACAGAGTGCATAAAACAGTAAAAATGTTTTTCAAATCGAACCCTTCTTCGGATACCCAAATCTCGAAAGTTTGAAGTACGTGCTAAAAAAACCGAGTCACGATCGATGTTTTTCGAAAGTTTTGTGAGGAATGATAAGGCTTGATGATTTAGAATATTATTTCTAGGAAACGGAGTGCATAAAACAGTAAAAGAGTTCTTCAAATCGAACCCTTCTTCGGAAACCCAAACAGGGAAATCTTTAGTACATGCTAAAAAAACCGAGTCACGGTCGACGTTTTTCAAATGTTTTGTGAGGAATGATAAGGCTTGATGATTTAGAATATTATTCTAAGAAACAGAGTGCATAAAACAGTAAAATAGTTCTTCAAATCGAACCCTACTTCGGATACCCAAATCTCGAANTTTCTAAGAAACAGAGTGCATAAAACAGTAAAATAGTTCTTCAAATCGAACCCTACTTCGGATACCCAAATCTCGAAAGTTTGAAGTACGTGCTAAAAAAACCGAGTCACGATAGACGTTTTTTGAAAGTTTTGTTAGGAATGATAAGGCTTTATGATTTAGAATATTATTTCTAAGAAACGGAGAGCATAAAACCGTAAAATAGTTCTTCAAATCGAACTCTACTTCGGATACCCAAATCTCGAAAGTTTGAAGTACGTGCTAAAAAACCGAGTCACGATCGATGTTTTTCGAAAGTTTTGTGAGGAATGATAAGGCTTGATGATTTAAAATATTATTTCTAAGAAACGGAGTGTATAAAAACGTAAAATAGTTCTTAAAATTGAACCCTACTTCGGATACCCAAATCTCGAAAGTTTGAAGTACGTTCTAAAAAAACCGAGTCACGATCGACGTTTTTCGAAAGTTTTGTGAGCAATGATAAGGCTTAATGATTTAGAATATTATTTATAGGAAACAGAGTGCATAAAACAGTAAAAGAGTTCTTCAAATCGAACCCTTCTTCGGAAACCCAAACAGGGAAATCTTTAGTACATGCTAAAAAAACCGAGTCACGGTCGACGTTTTTCGAAAGTTTTGTGAGGAATGATAAGGCTTGATGATTTAGAATATTATTTCTAGGAAACGGAGTGCATAAAACAGTAAAAGAGTTCTTCAAATCGAACCCTTCTTCGGAAACCCAAATCTCGAAAGTTTGAAGTACGTGCTAAAAAAACCGAGTCACGATCGACGTTCTTTGAAAGTTTTGTGAGTAATGATAAGGCTTTATGATTAAGAATATTATTTCTAAGAAATAGACTGCATAAAACAGTAAAATAGTTCTGCAAATCGAACCCTACTTCGGATACCAAAATCTCGAAAGTTTGAAGTACGTGCTAAAAAAACCGAGATACGATCGACGTTTTTTGAAAGTTTTGTGAGGAATGATAAGGCTTTATGATTTAGAATATTATTTCTAAGAAACGGAGTGCATAAAACCGTAAAATAGTTCTTCAAATCGAACTCTACTTTGGATACCCAAATCTCGAAAGTTTGAAATACGTGCTAAAAAAACCGAGTCACGATCGATGTTTTTCGAAAGTTTTGTGAGGAATGATAAGGCTTGATGATTTAGAATATTATTTATAAGAAACGGAGTGTATAAAAACGTAAAATAGTTCTTCAAATTGAACCCTACTTCGGATACCCAAATCTCGAAAGTTTGAAGTACGTTCTAAAAAAACCGAGTCACGATCAACGTTTTTCGAAAGTTTTGTGAGAAATGATAAGGCTTGATGATTTAGAATATTATTTCTAGGAAACGGAGTGCATAAAACAGTAAAAATGTTTTTCAAATCCAACCCTTCTTCGGAAACCCAAATCTCGAAAGTTTGAAGTACGTGCTAAAAAAACCGAGTCACAGTCGACGTTTTTCGAAAGTTTTGTGAGGAATGATAAGGCTTGATGATTTAGAATATTATTTCTAGGGAACGGAGTGCATAAAACAGTAAAAGAGTTCTTCAAATCGAACCCTTCTTCGGAAACCCAAACAGGGAAATCTTTAGTACATGCTAAAAAAACCGAGTCACGGTCGACGTTTTTCGAAAGTTTTGTGAGGAATGATAAGGCTTGATGATTTAGAATATTATTTCTAGGAAACGGAGTGCATAAAACCGTAAAAATGTTTTTCAAATCGAACCCTTCTTCGGAAACCCAAATCTCGAAAGTTTGAAGTACGTGCTAAAAAAACCGAGTCACGATCGACGTTTTTTGAAAGTTTTGTTAGGAATGATTAGGCTTTATGATTTAGAATATTATTTCTAAGAAACGGAGAGCATAAAACCGTAAAATAGTTCTTCAAATCGAACTCTACTTCGGATACCCAAATCTCGAAAGTTTGAAGTACGTGCTAAAAAAACCGAGTCACGGTCGATGTTTTTCGAAAGTTTTGTGAGGAATGATAAGGCTTGATGATTTAGAATATTATTTCTAAGAAACGGAGTGTATAAAAACGTAAAATAGTTCTTCAAATTGAACCCTACTTCGGAAACCCAAATCTCGAAAGTTTGAAGTACGTTCTAAAAAAACCGAGTCACGATCAACGTTTTTCGAATGTTTTGTGAGGAATTATAAGGCTTGATGATTTAGAATATTATTTCTAGGAAACGGAGTGCATAAAACAGTAAAAATGTTTTTTAAATCGAACCCTTCTTCGGAAACCCAAATAGGGAAATCTTTAGTACATGCTAAAAATATCGAGTCACGGTCG
>NW_019273443.1:0-5020 GCF_002738345.1 Cucurbita maxima
TTTTATTAATTGCATTATTTTATTATAGTTTAAATATTTGTTTGTCATATTTAAGCTAGTTTTAAATATAGAAGTTAAGGTTATATTGTAACCCACATAGGTTACTATATTCCACCATTAACTAGCCGTTTTAATATGGAGATTATGGGTATTTTTCATTTACTAGCCCATTTAATTTGGGAGTTATATATCCATAGGTTAAGGTTGTAAGGGCTATATAAAGCCTTCTTTTCTTTGATTAGACATCAGATTTTGGAATTAAGAATAGAATTTCTATTTTAGCTTTGTTGAGAGCTAAACTTTCTTTGCAAATTCTTGTGTTTAGAACTTGCATGTAGAGTCATTCAAGTGGTATTGATCAAACCTCTTGTGGAGTGATTCGAATCACGAGTTTAGAAACGAGCTTTCTTTACTCTTTATCTTGATCATCAAGGTAATCCGTTCCATACTTTCCCCTTGGTTGATTTTCCATATCATTTGGTATCAGAGCTATAGGCTCCAGATCGGATATATGTTTCATTGTGCTTATCTCTTTTAATTCTCTTATAATATTTTTTTTCTCAGTTTGTGTAGAATGTTCATGTTCTATCACAAAAATATATAAGAAAAAAAAAAAACTTATGTTCTTTAAAGTGTTAGATCTGGATCTTATCAACACTTTGTTCTTCTTTAAGATCTTCTAAATCAATTTTCTTGTTGGTAAATTGATTATATTTTGCCAATCAGAAGAAAAAAAAAAAGATCTTCTAAATCAATTTTCTTGTTGGTAAATTGATTATATTTTGCCAATCAGAAGAAAAAAAAAAACCATTGAAAGAAAGAAAGCATATTGATGTTAAATGTCTTTTTTTTTTCCCCTTGATTATTATATGTAACTCTCATATGTTACTGCGTCTACATTAGTCCTTAATCATTTTCTTTCTTTAATTTGTTTCTTTGTCGTTATTCGGATTACTCCTTCAATACCCTTGTGTATGTCTTGAGTGTGCTGTCTATTCACTTTGAATTGCACTTAGCTCTATAACATAGCTTGTCTCACATCCCAATTTGTTTTTTGGAGTGTGATTTGTGTGTGCTCAATTGTGAGGGTGAGTTTGTAAGGGAGTGACACATTGATTCGAGTGTTGAGTGCTAAACACGAGTGAACTACATTTACGAGTGAATACACGTGAGGGAGTGCTTGTGAGGTCCTTTTTTTTTTCTTTTACCTTTTTTTTTTTTTGTGGCATGGAAAATCCAGAGGACAATACTGACATTACTGATGCACGATTGAGAGAAGCCCAACAACGAACCATGGAAAGACTAATTCGAGGAATAAAAGCGTTGACTGATTGAATAGGCAGATTGGAGATTCAAAATCAAGCTCGACAGAGGATTCCACTACCTACGCCCTCAACCGATACATATGAGGGCGACAATTCTGATCACCACGAGGATAATCCACATGTGGTTGGTCATGGCTTGATGCAAGGGAGAGACCATGGAAGAAGGTATCATAATTTATAACAACGAGTTCCTTATGATGATAGAATTGATCGTAACGTGGGGAGCATCAAATTAAAACTTCTCAAGTTTTATGGAAAAACCGATCCAGAGGAGTACCTTCAATGGGAGAAAACGGTGGAGTCGGTGTTCAACTGTCGTAATTTTAGTGATGAAAAGAAGGTACTGTTATGCATTGCTCAATTCAAACAATATGCTCAAATTTGGTGGGATAAATTGATGTCAAGTAGGAGAAGAAATCTTGAAGCACCAATTGATTCATGGGTCGAGTTCAAAGAGTCCATGAGGAAGAGTTTTGTTCCACAATATTTTCACCGGGACATGGCGCAAAAGCTTCAAGCATTGAAACAAGGACGCAAATCTGTGGAGGATTATTACAAGGAGATGGATACATTGATGGATCGACTTGAACTCGATGAGAACATGGAAGCTCTCATGGCGCGGTTTCTTAATGGGTTAAACACAGAGATTGCGGACAAGACTGATTTACAGCCTTACGGATGACTAGGCACATGACGACATAAATGAGGAAACTGATGATAGTGAGAAGTTTAGTGAAGAGGACCCTACACATATATCTTTGGTTACTCGACGAGCTCTAAACACCCACATTAAGGAGGACAGCCTAGACCAAAGGGAGAACTTGTTTCAAACTCGGTGTCTTGTTCAATCTGTACCATGTAGTGTTGTAATTGATAGCGGTAGTTGCACCAATGTTGTGAGTTTCATTCTGGTCAAAAGACTTAATTTAAAGACACAACCACATCCAAGACCCTACAAGCTTCAATGGTTGAATGATTGTGGGGAAGTACGGGTAACTCAACAAACTCTTGTTTCTTTTACTATTGGAAACTATGTTGATGATGTTTTATGTGATGTTGTATCCATGCATGTTGGAGATTTACTACTTGGGAGGCCTTGGCAATTTGATCGTCGGGTAATGTATGATGGGTATGCAAATCGATACTCTTTTACTCACAACGGTAGAAAAACTACTCTTATTCCATTGTCTCCAAAAGATGTATTTATTGATCATTGCAAACTTGAAAAGAAAAGGCAAGAGGCTGATGCAAAAGCAGAGATTGAAAAAGAATCAAGTGAAAAAAAGAGCTTGAGGGAAAAGCAAGAGAGTAACACTCAGCCTAGAGAAAAAAAAAGAGAGAAAAGCCAAATCAGTAAGCTTGTATGTTAGATCAAGTGAGGCTAGGAATGTTTTGATCTCTAACCAGACTATTCTTGTACTTATGTGCAAGGGATCTTGTTACTTTACTAACATGCTTAACCCTTCTTTGCCTAGTGATTTTGTTGTGCTTTTGCAAGAGTTTGAAGATTTATTTTCCGAGGAGAAGCCTAGTAGTTTGCCACCACTTAGAGGGATTGAACACAAGATTGACTTCATTCCTGGCGCGCCCATTCCAAACCGACAAGCTTATAGGACTAATCCAAAGGAGGCTAAAGAGATACAAAGGCAAGTAAGTGAACTCCTTGCTAAAGGGTATGTACGTGAAAGTTTGAGTCCTTGTTCTGTTCCAGTTATTCTTGTACCTAAGAAAGATGGTTCTTGGCGTATGTGTGTTGATTGTAGGGCTATAAACAAGATAACTATAAAGTATAGGCATCCAATTCCCAGATTAGATGATATGCTTGATGAATTGCATGGATGTAGTCTTTCTACTAAGATTGATTTAAAATCGGGTTATCATCAAATTCGCATGCATATTGGGGATGAGTGGAAAACAGCTTTTAAAACCAAGTATGGTCTTTATGAATGGTTGGTTATGCCTTTTGGATTAACTAATGCACCTAGTACATTCATGAGACTAATGAACCATGTCTTACGAGAATACTTAGGTAAGTTTGTGGTTGTTTATTTTGATGACATTCTTGTTTACTCTAAATCTTTAGATGATCATATTCCCATGTACTCAATGTTTTGACTACTTTAAGAAACGAATGTTTGTACGTAAATTTAAAGAAATGTAGCTTTTGCATGGAAAAAGTTAACTTTCTTGGGTTTGTAGTTTCATCTAATGGTGTCGAGGTTGACGAGGAGAAAGTGAAGGCTATAAAAGATTGACCTACACCTAAAAATGTAAGTGAGGTAAGAAGTTTTCATGGTCTTGCAAGTTTCTACCGTAGGTTCATTAAGAATTTTAGTACAATTGCTTCACCCTTGAAAGAACTTGTTAAGAAAAATGTATCCTTTATATGGGACAAAGATCAAGAACTTGCTTTTAATACTTTGAAAGAAAAATTGAGTTCTGCTCCCTTGCTTGCATTACCTAATTTTGAGTCTACTTTTGAAATTGAATGTGATGCTAGTGGAGTAGGGATAGGTGTTGTATTAATGCAAAATCAAAGACCTTTGATGTTCTTTAGTGAGAAGTTGACTGATGCATCTTTGAGGTATCCAACTTATGACAAAGAGCTTTATGCTTTGGTTCGTGCATTGCAAACCTGGCAACATTATCTTTGGCCTAAGGAGTTCATTATTCATACGGATCATGAAAGTTTAAAGCATTTGCGAGTACAAAATAAACTCAACAGACGACATGCTAAGTGGTTAGAATTTATTGAAACATTCCCTAATGTCATAAAATATAAACAAGGTAAGGAGAACATTGTTGCAGATGCATTATCACGAAGGTATGTTCTCCTCAATACTTTGAATGCTAGGTTGTTGGGTTTTGAACACATAAAGTATTTGTATCAACATGACATGTTCTTTGCTCCTTTTGTTGAATCTTGTGAAAAAGGACTCATTGAGGATAATTACTTGTTGTTAGATGGATTTTTGTTCCGAAAAGGCAAACTTTGCATACCATCTTTTTCCATCCGTGAGCTACTTGTGAGGGAAGCTCATGGAGGTGGTTTAATGGCACACCATGGAGTTTCTAAAACTTATGATATGCTCTCTGAACATTTTTTTTGGCCTAAAATGAGACATGATGTTCATAAAGTTTGTGCTCGTTGCATAGCATGTAAACAAGCCAAGTCTAGGCTTCAACCACATGGTTTATACTCCCCATTACCGGTTCCTAATGGTCTTTGGATTGATATATCAATGGATTTTGTTTTAGGTTTACCTAGGACTAGGAAAGGTTATGATAGCATCTTTGTTGTGGTTGATCGATTTAGTAAAATGGCTCATTTTATTCCTTGTCACAAAATGATGATGCAAAACATATTTCAGACCTGTTCTTTAGGGAAGTTGTACAATTGCATGGCATTCCTAAAAGCATCGTTAGTGTTCGTGATGTAAAATTTTTAAGCCACTTTTGGCGTGTTTTATGGGGTAAGTTAACTAAGCTAATATATTCAACTACTTGTCATCCTCAAACGGATGGACAAACTGAAGTTGTTAATAGAACCATGACTGCTATGCTTAGAGCTATTATTGATAAGAATCTTAAGACTTGGGAGAATTGTTTGCCCTTTATAGAATTTGCATATAATAGGGTTGTTCATAGCACTACTAAATGCACACCTTTTGAAATTGTTTATGGCTTTAATCCTT
>NW_019273444.1:0-5072 GCF_002738345.1 Cucurbita maxima
ATTTGAAGTACGTGCTAAAAAAACCGAGTCATGATCGTCGTTTTTCGAAAGTTTTGTGAGGAATGATAAGGCTTGATGATTTATCATATTATTTCTAAGAAACGGAGTGCATAAAACCGTCAACAGAATTCTTCAAACCAAACCCTACTTCGGAAACCCAAATCGTGGAAGTTTGAAGTACGTGCAAAAAAAACCGAGTCACGATCGTCGTTTTTCGAAAGTTTTGTGAGGAATGATAAGACTTGATGATTTAAAATATTATTTCTAAGAAACGGAGTGCATAAAACCGTCAACAGTGTTCTTCAAATCGAACCCTACTTCGGAAACCCAAATCGTGGAAGTTTGAAGTACGTGCTAAAAAAACCGAGTCACGATAGTCGTTTTTCGAAGCTTTTGTGAGGAATGATAAGGTTTGATGATTTAGAATATTATTTCTAAGAAACGGAGTGCATAAAACCATCAACAGAGTTCTTCAAATCGAACCTTACTTCGGAAACCCAAATCTGGAAAATTTGAAGTACGTGCTAAAATACCCGAATCACGATCGTCGTTTTTCGAAAGTTTTGTTGGGAATTATAAGGCTTGACGATTTAGAATATTATTTCTAAGAAACGGACAGCATAAAACCGCCAACAGAGTTCTTCAAATCGAACCCTACTTCGGAAACCCAAATCTGGGAAATTTGAAGTACGTGCTAAAAAAACCTAGTCACGATCGTCGTTTTACGAAAGTTTTGTGAGGAATGATTAGGCTTGATGATTTATCATATTAATTCTAAGAAACGAAGTGCATAAAACCGTCAACAGAGTTCTTCAAATCGAACCCTACTTCGGAAACCCAAATCTGGGAAGTTTGAAGTACGTGCTAAAAAAACCGAGTCACGATCGTCGTTTTTTGAAAGTTTTGTGAGGAATGATAAGGCTTGATGATTTAGAATATTATTTCTAAGAAACGGAGAGCATAAAACCGTCAAAAGAGTTCTTCAAATCGAACCCTACTTCGGAAACCCAAATCTGGGAAGTTTGAAGTACGTGCTAAAAAAACCGAGTCACGATCGTCGTTTTTCGAAAGTTTTGTGAGGAATGATAAGGCTTGATGATTTATCATATTATTTCTAAGAAACGGAGTGCATAAAACCGTCAACAGAGTTCTTCAAATTGAACCGTACTTGGGAAGACCCAAATCTAGGAAATTTGAAGTACGTGCTAAAAAAACCGAGTCACGATCGTCGTTTTTCAATAATTTTGTGAGGAATGATAAGGCTTGATGATTTATCATATTATTTCTAAGAAACGGAGTGCATAAAAACGTCAACAGAGTTCTTTAAATCGAACCCTACTTCAGAAACCCAAATTTGGGTAATTTGAAGTACGTGCTAAAAAAACCGAGTCACGATCGTCGTTTTTCGAAGGTTTTGTGAGGAATGATAAGGCTTGATGATTTATCATATTATTTCTAAGAAACAGAGTGCATAAAACCGTCAACAGAGTACTTCAAATCGAACCCTATTTCGGAAACCCAAATCTGGGAAATTTGAAGTACGTGCTAAAAAAACCGAGTCACGATCATCATTTTTCAATAATTTTGTGAGGAATGATAAGGCTTGATGATTTATCATATTATTTCTAAGAAACAGAGTGCATAAAACCGTCAACAGAGTACTTCAAATCGAACCCTATTTCGGAAACCCAAATCTGGGAAATTTGAAGTACGTGCTAAAAAAACCGAGTCACGATCGTCGTTTTTCGAAGGTTTTGTGAGGAATGATAAGGCTTGATGATTTATCATATTATTTCTAAGAAACAGAGTGCATAAAACCGTCAACAGAGTACTTCAAATCGAACCCTATTTCGGAAACCCAAATCTGGGAAATTTGAAGTACGTGCTAAAAAAACCGAGTCACGATCGTCGTTTTTCGAAGGTTTTGTGAGGAATGATAAGGCTTGATGATTTATCATATTATTTCTAAGAAACGGAGTGCATAAAAACGTCAACAGAGTTCTTCAAATCGAACCCTACTTCGGAAACCCAAATCGTGGAAGTTTGAAGTACGTGCTAAAAAAACCAAGTCACGATCGTCTTTTTTCGAAAGTTTTGTGAGGAATGATAAGGCTTGATGATTTATCATATTATTTCTAAGAAACGGAGTGCATAAAACCGTCAGCAGAGTTCTTCAAATCGAACCGTACTTCGGAAGACCCAAATCTGGGAAATTTGAAGTACGTGCTAAAATACCCGAATCACGATCGTCGTTTTTCGAAGGTTTTGTGAGGAATGATAAGACTTGATGATTTCAAATATTATTTCTAAGAAACGGAGTGCATAAAACCGTCAGCAGAGTTCTTCAAATCGAACCGTACTTCGGAAGACCCAAATCTGGGAAATTTGAAGTACGTGCTAAAATACCCGAATCACGATCGTCGTTTTTCGAAGGTTTTGTGAGGAATGATAAGACTTGATGATTTCAAATATTATTTCTAAGAAACGGAGTGCATAAAACCGTCAGCAGAGTTCTTCAAATCGAACCGTACTTCGGAAGACCCAAATCTGGGAAATTTGAAGTACGTGCTAAAATACCCGAATCACGATCGTCGTTTTTCGAAGGTTTTGTGAGGAATGATAAGACTTGATGATTTCAAATATTATTTCTAAGAAACGGAGTGCATAAAACCGTCAGCAGAGTTCTTCAAATCGAACCGTACTTCGGAAGACCCAAATCTGGGAAATTTGAAGTACGTGCTAAAATACCCGAATCACGATCGTCGTTTTTCGAAGGTTTTGTGAGGAATGATAAGACTTGATGATTTCAAATATTATTTCTAAGAAACGGAGTGCATAAAACCGTCAGCAGAGTTCTTCAAATCGAACCGTACTTCGGAAGACCCAAATCTGGGAAATTTGAAGTACGTGCTAAAATACCCGAATCACGATCGTCGTTTTTCGAAGGTTTTGTGAGGAATGATAAGACTTGATGATTTCAAATATTATTTCTAAGAAACGGAGTGCATAAAACCGTCAGCAGAGTTCTTCAAATCGAACCGTACTTCGGAAGACCCAAATCTGGGAAATTTGAAGTACGTGCTAAAATACCCGAATCACGATCGTCGTTTTTCGAAGGTTTTGTGAGGAATGATAAGACTTGATGATTTCAAATATTATTTCTAAGAAACGGAGTGCATAAAACCGTCAGCAGAGTTCTTCAAATCGAACCGTACTTCGGAAGACCCAAATCTGGGAAATTTGAAGTACGTGCTAAAATACCCGAATCACGATCGTCGTTTTTCGAAGGTTTTGTGAGGAATGATAAGACTTGATGATTTCAAATATTATTTCTAAGAAACGGAGTGCATAAAACCGTCAGCAGAGTTCTTCAAATCGAACCGTACTTCGGAAGACCCAAATCTGGGAAATTTGAAGTACGTGCTAAAATACCCGAATCACGATCGTCGTTTTTCGAAGGTTTTGTGAGGAATGATAAGACTTGATGATTTCAAATATTATTTCTAAGAAACGGAGTGCATAAAACCGTCAGCAGAGTTCTTCAAATCGAACCGTACTTCGGAAGACCCAAATCTGGGAAATTTGAAGTACGTGCTAAAATACCCGAATCACGATCGTCGTTTTTCGAAGGTTTTGTGAGGAATGATAAGACTTGATGATTTCAAATATTATTTCTAAGAAACGGAGTGCATAAAACCGTCAGCAGAGTTCTTCAAATCGAACCGTACTTCGGAAGACCCAAATCTGGGAAATTTGAAGTACGTGCTAAAATACCCGAATCACGATCGTCGTTTTTCGAAGGTTTTGTGAGGAATGATAAGACTTGATGATTTCAAATATTATTTCTAAGAAACGGAGTGCATAAAACCGTCAGCAGAGTTCTTCAAATCGAACCGTACTTCGGAAGACCCAAATCTGGGAAATTTGAAGTACGTGCTAAAATACCCGAATCACGATCGTCGTTTTTCGAAGGTTTTGTGAGGAATGATAAGACTTGATGATTTCAAATATTATTTCTAAGAAACGGAGTGCATAAAACCGTCAGCAGAGTTCTTCAAATCGAACCGTACTTCGGAAGACCCAAATCTGGGAAATTTGAAGTACGTGCTAAAATACCCGAATCACGATCGTCGTTTTTCGAAGGTTTTGTGAGGAATGATAAGACTTGATGATTTCAAATATTATTTCTAAGAAACGGAGTGCATAAAACCGTCAGCAGAGTTCTTCAAATCGAACCGTACTTCGGAAGACCCAAATCTGGGAAATTTGAAGTACGTGCTAAAATACCCGAATCACGATCGTCGTTTTTCGAAGGTTTTGTGAGGAATGATAAGACTTGATGATTTCAAATATTATTTCTAAGAAACGGAGTGCATAAAACCGTCAGCAGAGTTCTTCAAATCGAACCGTACTTCGGAAGACCCAAATCTGGGAAATTTGAAGTACGTGCTAAAATACCCGAATCACGATCGTCGTTTTTCGAAGGTTTTGTGAGGAATGATAAGACTTGATGATTTCAAATATTATTTCTAAGAAACGGAGTGCATAAAACCGTCAGCAGAGTTCTTCAAATCGAACCGTACTTCGGAAGACCCAAATCTGGGAAATTTGAAGTACGTGCTAAAATACCCGAATCACGATCGTCGTTTTTCGAAGGTTTTGTGAGGAATGATAAGACTTGATGATTTCAAATATTATTTCTAAGAAACGGAGTGCATAAAACCGTCAGCAGAGTTCTTCAAATCGAACCGTACTTCGGAAGACCCAAATCTGGGAAATTTGAAGTACGTGCTAAAATACCCGAATCACGATCGTCGTTTTTCGAAGGTTTTGTGAGGAATGATAAGGCTTGATGATTTATCATATTATTTCTATGAAACGGAGTGCATAAAAACGTCAACAGAGTTCTTCAAATCGAACCCTACTTCGAAAACCCAAATCCTGAATGTTTGAAGTACGTGCTAAAAAAACCGAGTCACGATCATCGTTCTTCGAAGGTTTTGTGAGGAATGATAAGGCTTGATGATTTATCATATTATTTCTAAGAAACGGAGTGCATAAAACCGTCAACA
>NW_019273445.1:0-3902 GCF_002738345.1 Cucurbita maxima
CCCTTTCGACGATTTTCGAAAGTTTTGTGAGGAATGATTAGGCTTGATGATTTAGAATATAGTTTCGAAGAAACGGAGTGTATAAAACAGTAAAAGAGTTCGTCAAATCGAACCCTACTTCGAAAACTAAAATCTCTGGGACGTTTGAAGTACGTGCTTAATAACACCTAGTCCCTTTCGACGATTTTCGAAAGTTTTGTGAGGAATGATTAGGCTTGATGATTTAGAATATGGTTTCGAAGAAATAGAGTGCATAAAACAGTAAAATAGTTTGTACAATCGAATCTACTTCGAAAACACAAATCGGGGACGTTTGAAGTACGTGCCAAAAAACACCTAGTACCTTTCGACGATTTTCGATAGTTTTGTGAGGAATGATTAGGCTTGATGATTTAGAATATAGTTTCGAAGAAACGGAGTGCATAAAACAGTAAAAGAGTTCGTCAAATCGAACCCTACATCGAAAACCAAAATCTCTGGGACGTTTGAAGTACGTGCCAAATAACACCTAGTCCCTTTCGACGATTTTCGAAAGTTTTGTGAGGAATGATTAGGCTTGATGATTTAGAATATGGTTTCGAAGAAATAGAGTGCATAAAACAGTAAAATAGTTTGTACAATCGAATCTACTTCGAAAACACAAATCGGGGACGTTTGAAGTACGTGCCAAAAAACACCTAGTCCCTTTCGACGATTTTCGAAAGTTTTGTGAGGAATGATTAGGCTTGATGATTTAGAATATAGTTTCGAAGAAACGGAGTGCATAAAACAGTAAAAGAGTTCGTCAAATCGAACCCTACTTCGAAAACCCAAATCTCTGGGACGTTTGAAGTACGTGCCAAATAACACCTAGTCCCTTTCGACGATTTTCGAAAGTTTTGTGAGGAATGATTAGGCTTGATGATTTAGAATATAGTTTCGAAGAAACGGAGTACATAAAACAGTAAAAGAGTTCGTCAAATCGAACCCTACTTCGAAAACCCAAATCTCTGGGACGTTTGAAGTACGTGCCAAAAAACACCTGGTCCCTTTCGACGATTTTCGAAAGTTTTGTGAGGAATGATTAGGCTTGATGATTTATAATATAGTTTCGAAGAAACGGAGTGCATAAAACCGTAAAAGAGTAGTCAAATCGAACCCTACTTCGAAAACCCAAATCTCTGGGTCGTTTGAAGTACGTGCAAAAAAACACCTAGTCCCTTTCGACGATTTTCGAAAGTTTTGTGAGGAATGATTAGGCTTGATGATTTNCGTGCCAAAAAACACCTAGTCCCTTTCGACGATTTTCGAAAGTTTTGTGAGGAATGATTTGGCTTGATGATTTAGAATATAGTTTCGAAGAAACGGAGTGCATAAAACAGTAAAAGAGTTCGTCAAATCGAATCCTACTTCGGAAACCCAAATCTGGGACGTTTGAAGTACGTGCGAAAAACCCGAGACACTATCGACGATTTTCGAAAGTTTTGTGAGGAATGATTAGGCTTGATGATTTAGAATATAGTTTCGAAGAAACGGAGTGCATAAAACAGTAAAAGAGTTCGTCAAATCGAACCCCACTACGAAAACACAAATCGGGGACGTTTGAAGTACATGCCAAAAAACACCTAGTCCCTTTCGACGATTTTCGAAAGTTTTGTGAGGAATGATTAGGCTTGATGATTTAGAATATAGTTTCGAAGAAACGGAGTGCATAAAACAGTAAAAGAGTTCGTCAAATCGAACCCTACTTCGAAAACACAAATCGGGGACGTTTGAAGTACGTGCCAAAAAACACCTAGTCCCTTTCAACGATTTTCGAAAGTTTTGTGAGGAATGATTAGGCTTGATGATTTAGAATATAGTTTCGAAGAAACGGAGTGCATAAAACAGTAAAAGAGTTCTTCAAATCGAACCCTACTTCGGAAACTTAAATCTGGGGCGTTTGTAGTACGTGCCAAAAAAACACCTAGTCCCTTTCGACGATTTTCGAAAGTTTTGTGAGGAATGATTAGGCTTGATGATTTAGAATATAGTTTCGAAGAAACGGAGTGCATAAAACAGTAAAAGAGTTCGTCAAATCGAACCCTACTTCGAAAACACAAATCGAGGACGTTTGAAGTACGTGCCAAAAAACACCTAGTACCTTTCGACGATTTTCGAAAGTTTTGTGAGGAATGATTAGGCTTGATGATTTAGAATATAGTTTTGAAGAAACGGAGTGCATAAAACAGTAAAAGAGTTCGTCAAATCGAACCCTACTTCGAAAACCNCCTTTCGACGATTTTCGAAAGTTTTGTGAGGAATGATTAGGCTTGATGATTTAGAATATAGTTTCGAAGAAACGGAGTTCATAAAACAGTAAAAGAGTTCGTCAAATCGAACCCTACTTCGAAAACCAAAATCTCTGGGACGTTTGAAGTACGTGCCAAAAAACACCTGGTCCCTTTCGACGATTTTCGAAAGTTTTGTGAGGAATGATTAGGCTTGATGATTTAGAATATAGTTTCGAAGAAACGGAGTGCATAAAACAGTAAAAGAGTTCGTCAAATCGAACCCTACTTCGAAAACACAAATCGGGGACGTTTGAAGTACGTGCCAAAAAACACCTAGTCCCTTTCGACGATTTTCGAAAGTTTTTGTGAGGAATGATTTGGCTTGATGATTTAGAATATAGTTTCGAAGAAACGGAGTGCATAAAACAGTAAAAGAGTTCGTCAAATCGAACCCTACTTCGGAAACCCAAATCTGGACGTTTGAAGTACGTGCNGCATAAAACCGTAAAAGACTTCTTCAAATCGAACCGTACTTCGGAATCTCAAATCTGGGGCGTTTGAAGTACGTGCCTAAAAAACACCTACTCCCTTTCAACGATTTTCGAAAGTTTTGTGAGGAATGATTAGGCTTGATGATTTAGAATATAGTTTCGAAGAAACGGAGTGCATAAAACAGTAAAAGAGTTCGTCAAATCGAACCCCACTTCGAAAACACAAATCGNTCTGGGACGTTTGAAGTACGTGCGAAAAACCCGAGACACTATCGACGATTTTCGAAAGTTTTGTGAGAAATGATTAGGATTGATGATTTAGAATATAGTTTCGAAGAAACGGAGTGCATAAAACAGTAAAAGAGTTCGTCAAATCGAACCCCACTTCGAAAACACAAATCGGGGACGTTTGAAGTACGTGCCAAAAAACACCTAGTCCCTTTCGACGATTTTCGAAAGTTTTGTGAGGAATGATTAGGCTTGATGATTTAGAATATAGTTTCGAAGAAACGGAGTGCATAAAACAGTAAAAGAGTTCGTCAAATCGAACCCTACTTCGAAAACACAAATCTGGGACGTTTGAAGTACGTGCCAAAAAACACCTAGTCCCTTTAGACGATTTTCGAAAGTTTTGTGAGGAATGATTAGGCTTGATGATTTAGAATATAGTTTCGAAGAAACGGAGTGCATAAAACAGTAAAAGAGTTCGTCAAATCGAACCCTACTTCGAAAACACAAATCGTGGACGTTTGAAGTACGTGCCAAAAGACACCTAGTCGCTTTCGACGATTTTCGAAAGTTTTGTGAGGAATGATTAGGCTTGATTATTTAGAATATAGTTTCGAAGAAACGGAGTGCATAAAACAGTAAAAGAGTTCGTCAAATCGAACCCTACTTCGAAAACACAAATCTCTGGGACGTTTGAAGTACGTGCCAAAAAACACCTAGTCCCTTTCGACGATTTTCGAAAGTTTTGTGAGGAATGATTAGGCTTGATGATTTAGAATATGGTTTCGAAGAAACGGAGTGCAGAAAACAGTAAAAGAGTTCGTCAAATCGAACCCTACTTCGAAAACACAAATAGGGGACGTTTGAAGTACGTGCCAAAAAACACCTAGTCCCTTTCGACGATTTTCGAAAGTTTTGTGAGGAATGATTA
>NW_019273445.1:4013-4618 GCF_002738345.1 Cucurbita maxima
CTTTCGACGATTTTCGAAAGTTTTGTGAGGAATGATTAGGCTTGATGATTTAGAATATAGTTTCGAAGAAACGGAGTGCATAAAACAGTAAAAGAGTTCGTCAAATTGAACCCTACTTCGAAAACACCAATCGGGGACGTTTGAAGTACGTGCCAAAAAACACCTAGTCCCTTTAGACGATTTTCGAAAGTTTTGTGAGGAATGATTAGGCTTGATGATTTAGAATATAGTTTCGAAGAAACGGAGTGCATAAAANTAAAACAGTAAAAGAGTTCGTCAAATTGAACCCTACTTCGAAAACACAAATCGGGGACGTTTGAAGTACGTGCCAAAAAACACCTAGTCCCTTTCGACGATTTTCGAAAGTTTTGTGAGGAATGATTTGGGTTGATGATTTAGAATATAGTTTCGAAGAAACGGAGTGCATAAAACAGTAAAAGAGTTCGTCAAATCGAACCCTACTTCGGAAACCCAAATTTGGGGCGTTTGAAGTACGTGCCAAAAAACACCTAGTCCCTTTCGACGATTTTCGAAAGTTTTGTGAGGAATGATTAGGCTTGATGATTTAGAATATAGTTTCGAAGAAACGGAGTGCATAAAACAGT
>NW_019273446.1:0-3821 GCF_002738345.1 Cucurbita maxima
ACTTCAAACTATCCAGATTTGGGTTTCCGTAGTAGGGTTCGATTTGAAGAACTCTTTTACTTTTTTATGCACTCCGTTTCATAGAAATAATATTCTAATTCATCAACCCTTGTCATTCCTCACAAAAGTTTCGAAAAACGTCGATCATGACTCGGTTTTTTTAGCACGAACTTCAAACTATCTAGATTTGGGTTTCCGTAGTAGGGTTCGATTTGAAGAACTCTTTTACTTTTTTATGCACTCCGTTTCATAGAAAAAATATTCTAAATCATCAACCCTTGTCATTCCTCACAAAACTTTCGAAAAACGTCGATCATGACTCGGTTTTTTTAGCACGTAATTCAAACTTCCCAGATTTGGGTTTCCGTAGTAGGGTTCGATTTGAAGAACACTTTTACTATTTTATGCACTCCTTTTCTTAGAAATAATATTCGAAATCATCAAGCCTCATCATTCCCCGCAAAGCTTTCGAAAAATGTCGATCGTGACTCGGTATTTTTAGCACGTACTTCAAACTATCCAGATTTGGGTTTCCGTAGTAGGGTTCGATTTGAAGAACTCTTTTACAGCACGTACTTCAAACTATCCAGATTTGGGTTTCCGTAGTAGGGTTCGATTTGAAGAACTCTTTTACATTTTTATGCAATCCGTTTCTTTGAAATAATATTCTAAATCATCAAGCCTTATCATTCCTCACAAAACTTTCGAAAAACGTCGATCGTGACTCGGTTTTTTTAGCACGTAATTCAAACTTCCCAGATTTGGGTTTCCGTAGTAGGGTTCGATTTGAAGAACTCTTTTACTTTTTTATGCAATCCGTTTCTTAGAAATAATATTCTAAATCATCAAGCCTTATCATTCCTCACAAAACTTTCGAAAAATGTCGATCGTGACTCGGTTTTCTTAGCACGTAATTCAAACTTCCCAGATTTGGGTTTCCGTAGTAGGGTTCGATTTGAAGAACTCTTTTACTGTTTTATGCAATCCGTTTCTTAGAAATAATATTCTAAATCATCAAGCCTTATCATTCCTCACAAAACTTTCGAAAAACGTCGATCGTGACTCGGTTTTTTTAGCACGTAATTCAAACTTCCCAGATTTGGGTTTCCGAAGTAGGGTTCGATTTGAAGAACTCTTTTACTGTTTTATGCCATCCGTTTCTTAGAACTAATATTCTAAATCATCAAGCCTTGTTATTCCTCACAAAACTTTCGAAAAACGTCGATCGTGACTCGGTTTTTTTAGCACGTATTTCAAACTTCCCAGATTTGGGTTTCCGTAGTAGGGTTCGATTTGAAGAACTCTTTTACTGTTTTATACACTCCGTTTCATAGAAATAATATTCTAAATCATCAAGCCTTATCATTCCTCACAAAACTTTCGAAAAACGTCGATCGTGACTCGGTTTTCTTAGCACGTAATTCAAACTTCCCAGATTTGGGTTTCCGTAGTAGGGTTCGATTTGAAGAACTCTTTTACTGTTTTATACACTCCGTTTCATAGAAATAATATTCTAAATCATCAAGCCTTATCATTCCTCACAAAACTTTCGAAAAACGTCGAACGTGACTCGGTTTTTTTAGCACGAACTTCAAACTATCCAGATTTGGGTTTCCGTAGTAGGGTTCGATTTGAAGAACTCTTTTACTTTTTTATGCAATCCGTTTCTTAAAACTAATATTCTAAATCATCAAGCCTTGTCATTCCTCACAAAACTTTCGAAAAATGTCGATCGTGACTCGGTTTTCTTAGCACGTAATTCAAACTTCCCAGATTTGGGTTTCCGTAGTAGGGTTCGATTTGAAGAACTCTTTTACTTTTTTATGCAATCCGTTTCTTAGAACTAATATTCTAAATCATCAAGCCTTGTTATTCCTCACAAAACTTTCGAAAAACGTCGATCGTGACTCGGTTTTTTTAGCACGTATTTCAAACTTCCCAGATTTGGGTTTCCGTAGTAGGGTTCGATTTGAAGAACTCTTTTACTGTTTTATACACTCCGTTTCATAGAAATAATATTCTAAATCATCAAGCCTTATCATTCCTCACAAAACTTTCGAAAAACGTCGANTTCAAACTTTTCAGATTTGTGATTCCGAAGTAGGGTTCGATTTGAAGAACTCTTTTACTGTTTTATGCACTCCGTTTCATAGAAATAATATTCTAAATCATCAAGCCTTATCATTCCTCACAAAACTTTCGAAAAACGTCGATCGTGATTCGGTTTTTTAGCACGTACTTCAAACTTCCCAGATTTGGGTTTCCGAAGTAGGGTTCGATTTGAAGACCTCTTTTACTGTTTTATGCACTCCGTTTCTTAGAAATAATATTCTAAATCATCAAGCCTTATCATTTCTCACAAAACTTTCGAAAAACGTCGATCGTGACTCGATTATTTTAGCACGTACTTCAAACTTCCCAGATTTGGGTTTTCGTAGTAGGGTTCGATTTGAAGAACTCTTTTACTGTTTTATGCTCTCCGTTTCTTAGAAATAATATTCTAAATCATCAAGCCTTATCATTCCTCACAAAACTTTCGAAAAACGTCGATCGTGATTCGGTTTTTTAGCACGTACTTCAAACTTCCCAGATTTGGGTTTCCGAAGAAGGGTTCGATTTGAAGAACTCTTTTACTATTTTATGCTCTCCGTTTCTTAGAAATAATATTCTAAATCATCAAGCCTTATCATTCCTCACAAAACTTTCGAAAAACGTCGATCGTGACTCGATTATTTTAGCACGTACTTCAAACTTCCCAGATTTGGGTTTTCGAAGTAGGGTTCGATTTGAAGAACTCTTTTACTGTTTTATGCACTCCGTTTCTTAGAAATAATATTCTAAATCATCAAGCCTTATTATTCCTCACAAAACATTCGAAAAACGTCGATCGTGATTCGGTTTTTTAGCACGTACTTCAAACTTCCCAGATTTGGGTTTCTGAAGAAGGGTTCGATTTGAAGAACTCTTTTACTTTTTTATGCAATCCGTTTCTTAGAAATTATATTCTAAATCATCAAGCCTTATCATTCCTCACAAAACTTTCGAAAAACGTCGATCGTGACTCGGTTTTTTTAGCACGTACTTCAAACTTTTCAGATTTGTGATTCCGAACTAGGGTTCGATTTGAAGAACTCTTTTACTTTTTTATGCAATCCGTTTCTTAGAAATAATATTCTAAATCATCAAGCCTTATCATTCCTCAGCAAACTTTCGAAAAAGGTCGATCGTGACTCGATAATTTTAGCACGTACTTCAAACTTCCCAGATTTGGGTTTTCGAAGTAGGGTTCGATTTGAAGAACTCTTTTACTGTTTTATGCTCTCCGTTTCTTAGAAATAATATTCTAAATCATCAAGCCTTATCATTCCTCACAAGAGTTTCGAAAAACGAAGATCGTGACTCGGTTTTTTTAGCACGTACTTCAAACGTCCCAGATTTGAGATTCCGAAGTAGGGTTCGATTTGAAGAACTCTTTACTGTTTTATGCACTTCGTTTCTGAGAAATAATATTCTAAATCATCTAGCCTTATCATTCCTCACAAAACTTTCGAAAAACGTCGATCGTGACTCGGTTTTTTTAGCACGTACTTCAAACTTTTCAGATTTGTGATTCCGAAGTAGGGTTCGATTTGAAGAACTCTTTTACTGTTTTATGCACTTCGTTTCTTAGAAAGAATATTCTAAATCATCAAGCCTTTTCCGCAGCAAACTTTCGAAAAAGGTCGATCGTGACTCGATTATTTTAGCACGTACTTCAAACTTCCCAGATTTGGGTTTTCGAAGTAGGGTTCGATTTGAAGAACTCTTTTACTGTTTTATGC
>NW_019273446.1:3872-5068 GCF_002738345.1 Cucurbita maxima
GACTCGGATTTTTAACACGTACTTTAAACTTCCAGGATTTGGGTTGCCGAAGAAGGGTTCGATTTGAAGAACTCTTTTACTGTTTTATGCACTTCGTTTCTTAGAAATAATATTCTAAATCATCAAGCCTTATCATTCCTCACAAAACTTTCGAAAAACGTCGATCGTGATTCGATTTTTTAGCACGTACTTCAAACTTCCCAGATTTGGGTTTCCGAAGTAGGGTTCGATTTGAAGAACTCTTTTACTGTTTTATGCACTCCGTTTCTTAGAAATAATATTCTAAATCATCAAGCCTNTCGAAAAACGTCGATCGTGATTCGGTTTTTTAGCACGTACTTCAAACTTCCCAGATTTGGGTTTCCGAAGAAGGGTTCGATTTGAAGAACTCTTTTACTTTTTTATGCAATCCGTTTCTTAGAAATTCTATTCTAAATCATCAAGCCTTATCATTCCTTACAAAACTTTCGAAAAACGTCGATCGTGACTCGGTTTTTTTTAGCACGTACTTCAAACTTTTCAGATTTGTGATTCCGAAGTAGGGTTCGATTTGAAGACCTCTTTTACTGTTTTATGCACTCCGTTTCTTAGAAATAATATTCTAAATCATCAAGCCTTATCATTCCTCACAAAACTTTCGAAAAACGTCGATCGTGACTCGGTTTTTTTAGCACGAACTTCAAACTTTTCAGATTTAGGTTGCCGAAGAAGGGTTCGATTTGAAGAACTCTTGTACTGTTTTATGCACTCTGTTTCTGAGAAATAATATTCTAAATCATCAAGCCTTATCATTCCTCACAAAACTTTCGACAAACGTCGATCGAGACTCGGTTTTTTTAGCACGAACTTCAAACTATCCAGATTTGGGTTTTCGTAGTAGGGTTCGATTTGAAGAACTCTTTTACTGTTTTATGCACTCCGTTTCTTAGAAATAATATTCTAAATCATCAAGCCTTATCATTCCTCACAAAACTTTCGAAAAACGTCGATCGTGACTCGGATTTTAACACGTACTTCAATCTTCCATGATTTGGGTTGCCGAAGAAGGGTTCGATTTGAAGAACTCTTGTACTGTTTTATGCACTCCGTTTCTGAGAAATAATATTCTAAATCATCAAGCTTTATCATTCCTCACAAAAGTTTCGAAAAACGTCGATCGTGACTCCATTTTTTAGCACGTACTTCAAACTTCCCAA
>NW_019273447.1:0-357 GCF_002738345.1 Cucurbita maxima
CATGTACTAAAGATTTCCCTGTTTGGGTTTCCGAAGAAGGGTTCGATTTGAAGAACTCTTTTATTGTTTTATGCACCCCGATTCCAAGTAATAATATTCTAAATCATCAAGCATTATCATTCCAAACAAAACTTTCGAAAAACGTCGACCGTGACTCGGTTTTTTTAGCACGTACTAAAGATTTCCCTTTTTGGGTTTCCGAACAAGGGTTCGAAAATGAAGAACTCTTTTATTGTTTTATGCACCCCGTTTCCAAGTAATAATATTCTAAATCATCAAGCCTTATCATTCCTCACAAAACTTTCGAAAAACATCGACCGTGACTCGGTTTTTTAAGCATGTACTAAAGATTTCCCT
>NW_019273447.1:565-3019 GCF_002738345.1 Cucurbita maxima
TGACTCGGTTTTTTTAGCATGTACTAAAGATTTCCCTGTTTGTGTTTCCGAAGAAGGGTTCGATTTGAGAAACTCTTTTACTGTTTTATGCACTCCGTTTCTTAGAAATAATATTCTAAATCATCAAGCCTTATCATTCCTCACAAAACTTTCGAAAAATGTCGACCGTGACTCGGTTTTTTGAGCATGTACTAAAGATTTCCCTGTTTGGGTTTCCGAAGAAGGGTTCGATTTGAAGAACTCTTTTATTGTTTTATGCACCCCGTTTCCAAGTAATAATATTCTAAATCATCAAGCCTTATCATTCCTCACAAAACTTTCGAAAAACATCGACCGTGACTCGATTTTTTAAGCATGTACTAAAGATTTCCCTGTTTGGGTTTCCAAAGAAGGGTTCGATTTGAAGAACTCTTTTACTGTCTTATGCACTCCGTTTCCTAGAAATAATATTCTAAATCATCAAGCCTTATCATTCCTCACAAAAATTTAGAAAAACGTCGACCGTTACTCCGTTTTTTGAGCATGTACTAAAGATTTCCCTGTTTGGGTTTCCGAAGAAGGGTTCGATTTGAAGAACTCTTTTATTGTTTTATGCACCCCGTTTCCAAGTAATAATATTCTAAATCATCAAGCATTTGAAGAACTCTTTTATTGTTTTATGCACCCCGTTTCCAAGTAATAATATTCTAAATCATCAAGCTTTAACATTCCTCACAAAACTTTCGAAAAACGTCGACCGTGACTCGGTTTTTTTAGCATGTACTAAAGATTTCCCTTTTTGGGTTTCCGAAGAAGGGTTCGAGTTGAAGAACTCTTTTATCGTTTTATGCACAAGATTTCCCTTTTTGGGTTTCCGAAGAAGGGTTCGAGTTGAAGAACTCTTTTATCGTTTTATGCACCCCGTTTCCAAGTAATAATATTCTAAATCATCAAGCCTTATCATTCCTCACAAAACTTTCGAAAAACGTCGACCGTGACTCGGTTTTTTTAGCATGTACTAAAGATTTCCCTGTTTGGGTTTCCGAAGAAGGGTTCGAGTTGAAGAACTCTTTTATTGTTTTATGCACCCCGTTTCCAAGTAATAATATTCTAAATCATCAAGCCTTATCATTCCTCACAAAACTTTCGAAAAACGTCGACCGTGACTCGGTTTTTTTAGCATGTACTAAAGATTACCCTGTTTGGGCTTCCGAAGAAGGGTTCGATTTGAAGAACTCTTTAATTTTTTTATGCACCCCGTTTCCAAGTAATAATATTCTAAATCATCAAGCCTTATCATTCCTCACAAAACTTTCGAAAAACGTCGACCGTGACTCGGTTTTTTTAGCATGTACTAAAGATTTCCCTGTTTGGGTTTCCGAAGAAGGGTTCGAGTTGAAGAACTCTTTTGTTATTTTATGCACCCCGTTTCCAAGTAATAATATTCTAAATCATCAAGCCATATCATTCCTCACAAAACTTTCGAAAAACGTCGACCGTGACTCGGTTTTTTTAGCATGTACTAAAGATTTCCCTTTTTGGGTTTCCGAAGAACGGTTCGAGTTGAAGAACTCTTTTATTGTTTTATGCACCCTGTTTCCAAGTAATAATATTCTAAATCATCAAGCCTTATCATACCTCACAAAACTTTTGAAAAACGTCGACCGTGACTCGGTTTTTTTAGCATGTACTAAAGATTTCCCTGTTTGGGTTTCCGAAGAAGGGTTCGATTTGAAGAACTGTTTTATTGTTTTATGCACCCCATTTCCAAGTAATAATATTCTAAATCATCAAGCCTTAGCATTCCTCACAATACTTTCGAAAAACGTCGACCGTGACTCGGTTTTTTTAGCATGTACTAAAGATTACCCTGTTTGGGTTTTCGAAGAAGGGTTCGATTTGAAGAACTCTTTTACTTTTTTATGCACTCCGTTTCCTAGAAATAATATTCTAAATCATCAAGCCTTATCCTTCCTCACAAAACTTTCGAAAAACGTCGACCGTGACTCGGTTTTTTTAGCATGTACTAAAGATTTCCCTGTTTGGGTTTCCGAAGAAGGGTTCGATTTGAAGAACTCTTTTACTGTTTTATGCACTCCGTTTCCTAGAAATAATATTCTAAATCATCAAGCCTTATCCTTCCTCACAAAACTTTCGAAAAACGTCGACCGTGACTCGATTTTTTTATCATGTACTAAAGATTTCCCTGTTTGGGTTTCCAAAGAAGGGTTCGATTTGAAAAACATTTTTACTGTTTCATGCACTCCGTTTCCTAGAAATAATATTCTAAATCATTAAGCCTTATCATTCCTCACAAAACTTTCGAAAAACGTCGATCGTGACTCGGTTTTTTTAGCACGTACTTCAAACTTTCGAGATTTGGGTATCCGAAGTAGGGTTCGATTTGAAGAACTATTTTACTGTTTTATGCACTCCGTTTCTTAGAAATAATATTCTAAATCATCAAGCCTTATC
>NW_019273447.1:3165-5063 GCF_002738345.1 Cucurbita maxima
CCTGTTTGGGTTTCCGAAGAAGGGTTCGATTTGAAGAACTGTTTTAGTGTTTTATGCACCCCGTTTCCAAGTAATAATATTCTAAATCATCAAGCCTTATCATTCCTCACAAAACTTTCGAAAAACGTCGACCGTGACTCGGTTTTTTTAGCATGTACTAAAGATTTCCCTGTTTGGGTTTCCGAAGAAGGGTTCGATTTGAAGAACTGTTTTATTGTTTTATGCACCCCATTTCCAAGTAATAATATTCTAAATCATCAAGCCTTAGCATTCCTCGCAAAACTTTTTAAAAACGTCAACCGTTACTCGGTTTTTTTAGCATGTACTAAAGATTTCCCTTTTTGGGTTTCCGAAGAAGGGTTCGAACCGTTACTCGGTTTTTTTAGCATGTACTAAAGATTTCCCTTTTTGGGTTTCCGAAGAAGGGTTCGATTTGAAGAACTCTTTTATTTTTTTATGCGCCCCGTTTCCAAGTAATAATATTTTAAATCATCAAGCCTTATAATTCCTCACAAAAGTTTCGAAAAACGTCGACCGTGACTCGGTTTTTTTAGCATGTACTAAAGATTTCCCTATTTGGGTTTCCGAAGAAGGGTTCGATTTGAAGAACTCTTTTACTGTTTTATGCACTCCGTTTCCTAAAAAATAATATGCTAAATCATCAAGCCCTATCATTCCTCAAAAAACTTTCGAAAAACGTCGACCGTGACTCGGTTTTTTTAGCATGTACTAAAGCTTTCCCTGTTTGGGGTTACGAAGAAGGGTTCGATTTGAAGAACTCTTTTATTGTTTTATGCACCCCGTTTCCAAGTAATAATATTCTAAATCATCAAGCCTTATCATTCCTCACAAAACTTTCGAAAAACGTCGACCGTGACTCGGTTTTTTTAGCATGTACTAAAGATTACCCTGTTTGGGTATCCGAAGAAGGGTTCGATTTGAAGAACTGTTTTAGTGGTTTATGCACTCCGTTTCCTAGAAATAATATTCTAAATCATCAAGCCTTATCCTTCCTCACAAAACTTTCGAAAAACGTCGACCGTGACTCGATTTTTTTAGCATGTACTAAAGATTTCCCTCTTTGGGTTTCCGAAGAAGGGTTCGATTTGAAGAACTCTTTTATTTTTTTATGCGCCCCGTTTCCAAGTAATAATATTCTAAATCATCAAGCCTTATAATTCCTCACAAAACTTTCGAAAAAGGTCGACCGTGACTCGGTTTTTTTAGCATGTACTAAAGATTTCCCTGTTTGGGTTTCCGAAGAAGGGTTCGATTTGAAGAACTTTTTTATTGTTTTATGCACCCCATTTCCAAGTAATAATATTGTAAATCATCAAGCCTTAGCATTCCTCACAAAACTTTCGAAAAACGTCGACCGTGACTCAGTTTTTTAAGCATGTACTAAAGATTACCCTGTTTGGGTTTCCGAAGAAGGGTTCGATTTGAAGAACTCTTTTACTGTTTTATGCACTCCGTTTCCTTAAAATAATATTCTAAATCATCAAGCCTTATCCTTCCTCACAAAACTTTCGAAAAACGTCGACCGTGACTCGATTTTTTTAGCATGTACTAAAGATTTCCCTGTTTGGGTTTCCAAAGAAGGGTTCGATTTGAAAAACATTTTTACTGTTTTATGCACTCCGTTTCCTATAAATAATATTCTAAATAATCAAGCCTTATCATTCCTCACAAAACTTTCGAAAAACGTCGATCGTGACTCGTTTTTTTTAGCACCTACTTCAAACTTTCGAGATTTGGGTATCCGAAGTATGGTTCGATTTGAAGAACTATTTTACTGTTTTATGCACTCCGTTTCTTAGAAATATATTCTAAATCATCAAGCCTTATCATTCTACACAAAACTTTCGAAAAACGTCGACCGTGACTCGGTTTTTTTA
>NW_019273448.1:0-1434 GCF_002738345.1 Cucurbita maxima
AGAGTTCTTCAAATCGAACCCTACTTCGGAAACCAAAATCTGGGAAGTTTGAAGTACGTGCTAAAAAAACCGAGTCACGATCGTCGTTTTTCAAAAAGTTTCTGTGGAATGATAAGGCTTGATGATTTATCATATTATTTCTAAGAAACGGAGTGCATAAAACCGTCAACAGAGTTCTTAAAATCGAACCCTACTTTGGAAACCCAAATCTGGGAAATTTGAAGTACGTGCTAAAAAAACCTAGTCACGATCGTCGTTCTATGAAAGTTTTGTGAGGAATGACAAGTTTTGATGATTTATCATATTATTTCTAGGAAACAGAGAGCATAAAACCGTCAACAGAGTTCTTCAAATCGAACCCTACTTCGGAAACCCAAATCGTGGAAGTTTGAAGTACGTGCTAAAAAAACCGAGTCACGATCGTCGTTTTTCGAAAGTTTTGTGAGGAATGATAAGGCTTGATGATTTATCATATTATTTCTAAGAAACGGAGTGCATAAAACCGTCAACAGAGTTCTTCAAATCGAACCCTACTTCGGAAACCCAAATCGTGGAAGTTTGAAGTAAGTGCTAAAAAAAAACCTAGTCACGATCGTCGTTTTACGAAAGTTTTGTGAGGAATGACAAGTTTTGATGATTTTATCATATTATTTCTAGGAAACAGAGAGCATAAAACCGTCAACAGAGTTCTTCAAATTGAACTCTACTTCGGAAACCCAAATCGTGGAAGTTTGAAGTACGTGCTAAAAAAACCGAGTTACGATCGTCGTTTTTCGAAAGTTTTGTGAGGAATGATAAGGCTTGATCATTTAGAATATTCTTTCTAACAAACGGAGTGCATCAAACCGTCAACAGAGTTCTTCAAATCGATCCCTACTTGGAAACCCAAATCGTGGAAGTTTGAAGTAGGTGCTAAAAAAACCGAGTCACGATCGTCGTTTTTCGAAAGTTTTGTGAGGAATGAGAATTTTTGATGATTTATCATATTATTTCTAGGAAACAGAGAGCATAAAACCGTCAACAGAGTTCTACAAATCGAACCCTACTTCGGAAACCCAAATCGTGGAAGTTTGAAGTACGTGCTAAAAAAACCGAGTTACGATCGTCGTTTTTCGAAAGTTTTGTGAGGAATGATAAGGCTTGATCATTTAGAATATTCTTTCTAACAAACGGAGTGCATCAAACCGTCAACAGAGTTCTTCAAATCGATCCCTACTTGGAAAACCAAATCGTGGAAGTTTGAAGTAGGTGCTAAAAAAACCGAGTCACGATCGTCGTTTTTCGAAAGTTTTGTGAGGAATGAGAAGTTTTGATGATTTATCATATTATTTCTAGGAAACAGAGAGCATAAAACCGTCAACAGAGTTCTACAAATCGAACCCTACTTCGGAAACCCAAATCGTGGAAGTTTGAAGTACGTGCTAAAAAAACCGA
>NW_019273448.1:1509-3003 GCF_002738345.1 Cucurbita maxima
AAACCTAGTCACGATCGTCGTTTTACGAAAGTTTTGTGAGGAATGATAAGTTTTGATGATTTATCATATTATTTCTAGGAAACAGAGAGCATAAAACCGTCAACAGAGTTCTTAAAATCGAACCCTACTTCGGAAACCCAAATCGTGGAAGTTTGAAGTAAGTGCTAAAAAAACCTAGTCACGATCGTCGTTTTACGAAAGTTTTGTGAGGAATGATATGGCTTGATCATTTAGAATATTCTTTCTAACAAACGGAGTGCATCAAACCGTCAATAGAGTTCTTCAAATCGAACCCTACTTCGGAAACCCAAATCGTGGAAGTTTGAAGTACGTGCTAAAAAAACCGAGTTACGATCGTCGTTTTTCGAAAGTTTTGTGAGGAATGATAAGGCTTGATCTTTTAGAATATTCTTTCTAACAAACGGAGTGCATCAAACCGTCAATAGAGTTCTTCAAATCGAACCCTACTTCGGAAACCCAAATCGTGNCTAAAAAAACCGAGTTACGATCGTCGTTTTTCGAAAGTTTTGTGAGGAATGATAAGGCTTGATCTTTTAGAATATTCTTTCTAACAAACGGAGTGCATCAAACCGTCAACAGAGTTCTTCAAATCGAACCCTACTTCAGAAACCCAAATCGTGGAAGTTTGAAGTACGTGCTAAAAAAACCGAGTTACGATCGTCGTTTTTCGAAAGTTTTGTGAGGAATGATAAGNTTTAGAATATTCTTTCTAACAAACGGAGTGCATCAAACCGTCAACAGAGTTCTTCAAATCGAACCCTACTTCGGTAACCAAAATCGTGGAAATTTTTATTACGTGCTAAAAAAATTGAGTCACGATCATCGTTTTTCGAAAGTTTTGTGTGGAATGATAAGGCTTGATGATTTATCATATTATTTCTAAGAAACGGAGTGCATAAAACCGTCAACAGAGTTCTTCAAATCGAACCCTACTTCAGAAACCCAAATCTGGGAAATTTGAAGTACATGCTAAAAAAACCTAGTTACGATCGTCGTTTTACGAAAGTTTTGTGAGGAATGATAAGTTTTGATGATTTATCATATTATTTCTGGGAAATAGAGAGCATAAAACCGTCAACAGAGTTCTTAAAATCGAACCCTACTTCGGAAACCTAAATCTGGGAAATTTGAAGTACGTGCTAAAAAAACCTAGTCACGATCGTCGTTTTACGAAAGTTTTGTGAGGAATGATAAGGCTTGATGATTTATCATATTATTTCTAGGAAACGGAGTGNAAATCGAACCCTACTTCGGAAACCCAAATCTGGGAAATTTGAAGTACGTGCTAAAAAAACCTAGTCACGATCGTCGTTTTACGAAAGTTTTGTGAGGAATGATAAGGCTTAATGATTTATCATATTATTTCTAGGAAACGGAGTGCTTAAAACCGTCTACAGAGTTCTTCAAATCGAACCCTACTTCGGAAACCCAAATCGTGGAAGTTTGAAGTACGTGCTAAAAAAACCGAGTCAC
>NW_019273448.1:3030-5053 GCF_002738345.1 Cucurbita maxima
AGGCTTGATGATTTATCATTTTATTTCTAAGAAACGGAGTGCATAAAACCGTCAACAGAGTTCTTCAAATCGAACCCTACTTCCGAAACCCAAATCTGGGAAATTTGAAGTACGTGCTAAAAAAACCTAGTCACGATCGTCGTTTTTCGAAAGTTTTGTGAGGAATGATAAGGCTTGATGATTTATCATATTATTTCTAAGAAACGGAGTGCATAAAACCGTCAACAGAGTTCTTCAAATCGAACCCTACTTCGGAAACTCAAATCTGGGAAATTTGAAGTACGTGCTAAAAAAACCTAGTCACGATCGTCGTTTTTTTAGGGTTTTGTGAGGAATGATAAGGCTTGATNAGAGAGCATAAAACCGTCAACAGAGTTCTTAAAATCGAACCCTACTTCGGAAACCCAAATCGTGGAAGTTTGAAAAAAGTGCTAAAAAAACCTAGTCACGATCGTCGTTTTACGAAAGTTTTGTGAGGAATGACAAGTTTTGATGATTTATCATATTATTTCTAGGAAACAGAGAGCATAAAACCGTCAACAGAGTTCTTCAAATCGAACTCTACTTCGGAAACCCAAATCGTGGAAGTTTGAAGTACGTGCTAAAAAAACCGAGTTACGATCGTCGTTTTTCGAAAGTTTTGTGAGGAATGATAAGGCTTGATCTTTTAGAATATTCTTTCTAACAAACGGAGTGCATCAAACCGTCAATAGAGTTCTTCAAATCGAACCCTACTTCGGAAACCCAAATTGTGGAAGTTTGAAGTACGGGCTAAAAAAACCGAGTTACGATCGTCGTTTTTCGAAAGTTTTGTGAGAAATGATAAGGCTTGATCTTTTAGAATATTCTTTCTAACAAACGAAGTGCATCAAACCGTCAACAGAGTTCTTCAAATCGAACCCTACTTCGGAAACCCAAATCTGGGAAGTTTGAAGTACGTGCTAAAAAAACCGTGTCACGATCGTCGTTTTTCGAAAGTTTTGTGAGGAATGATAAGGCTTGATGATTTAAAATATTATTTCTAAGAAACGGAGTGCATAAAACCGTCAACAGTGTTCTTCAAGTCGAACCCTACTTCGGANTTTCTAGGAAACGGAGTGCATAAAACCGTCAACAGAGTTCTTCAAATCGAACCCTACTTCGGAAACCCAAATCTGGGAAGTTTGAAGTACGTGCTAAAAAAACCGAGTCATGATCGTCGTTTTTTGAAAGTTTTGTGAGGAATGATAAGGCTTGATGATTTAGAATATTATTTCTAAGAAACGGAGAGCATAAAACCGTCAACAGTGTTCTTCAAGTCGAACCCTACTTCGGAAACCCAAATCGTGGAAGTTTTAAGTACGTGCTAAAAAAACCGAGTCACGATCGTCGTTTTTCGAAAGTTTTGTGAGGAATGATAAGGCTTGATGATTTAAAATATTATTTCTAAAAAACGGAGTGCATAAAACCGTCAACAGTGTTCTTCAAATCGAACCCTACTTCGGAAACCCAAATCTGGA
This sequence comes from Cucurbita maxima, assembly GCF_002738345.1. Taxonomy (NCBI): domain Eukaryota; kingdom Viridiplantae; phylum Streptophyta; class Magnoliopsida; order Cucurbitales; family Cucurbitaceae; genus Cucurbita; species Cucurbita maxima. Next base: position 4,530 of record NW_019273448.1, read on the forward strand.
AAATTTGAAGTACGTGCTAAAAAAACCGAGTCACGATCGTCGTTTTTCGAAGGTTTTGTGAGGAATGATAAGGCTTGATGATTTAAAATATAATTTCTAAGAAACGGAGTGCATAAAACCGTCAACAGAGTTCTTCAAATCGAACCGTACTTCAAAAACCCAAATCTGGGAAATTTGAAGTACGTGCTAAAAAAACCTAGTCACGATCGTCGTTTTACGAAAGTTTTGTGAGGAATGATAAGGCTTGATGATTTATCATATTATTTCTAGGAAACGGAGTGCATAAAACCGTCAACAGAGTTCTTCAAATCGAACCCTACTTCGGAAACCCAAAACTGGAAAGTTTGAAGTACGTGCTAAAAAAACCGAGTCACGATCGTCGTTTTTTGAAAGTTTTGTGAGGAATGATAAGGCTTGATCTTTTAGAATATTCTTTCTAACAAACGGAGTGCATCAAACCGTCAATAGAGTTCTTCAAATCGAACCCTACTTCGGAAACCCAAATCGTGGAAGTTTGAAGTACG